>NW_024347790.1:9243432-9309016 GCF_902729225.1 Pteropus medius | reverse complement strand
TGTTCCTTAAGCAGCCTTGTAGCTCCCACTTCTGTTTTTGGAACCTAGCAACTTAACTAAGTAAAGGCTATCCTACTGGAAAGAGGCCACATGAGGAGCAAGGCCCAGGAGGACGGGAGACCATGTGAAGAGAGAAGACACACAAAAGAGAATGGAGGCACCACAGATAACAGCCAGCACCAAGGCCCAGACTTGGGTGTGAAGCTGTTCTGAATTCTCCAGCTCCAGTCACGTTGTCCCAGCTGACAACGTGTGGCACAAAGATAAGCCATTTTCACTGAGTTCTGCCTGAACCCCTAATCCACAGGGTCGGCAGCAAGTGGTGACTGCTTTTTAGACACTAAGTGTGGTAGTTTGTTACACAGTAATAGGTGACTGAAACAATACCATTCAGTTAAAAATCTTGACAACAATTTATATACTGCTTCTAGCTAAGGAATAAGAAAGTGTCAGGAACATAATATAGTGACCATTTGAATGAAAGGACAAGAGCAAAATAGCTCCTATTAAAAAGACTGAATTTGGGTATTCAAGTAAAGCTCAACACTTTCTCTCCAAGGCAGTATCTATCACAGTAATCCTACTATTAAAAAAAAATTGAAACTTTAAGATTTTGGCACTTAGAATTGTTATGTAGCATTAAATTCATTTCACAGAAGTATCGTTGAAAATCCACAGTAACAGAGTAAATAAAGCAATATTCTGCTAAAATGACTGTCATAATTCGTGGCAGAGAAAAATTTGAGTTCCTTATAGAGACATCTGCAATGCAAACAAATTATCAAAGTGATCTCAGTGCACACATTTTTATTTAAATAACTCGTACTACCTTTGACAGCTTATTGAATCTTTCTCATTCCAAGTCCTGAACAAGCAATGTAGGTCCAGGTCATTCCACATGGTTGACATTATGAGAAACATACCTTTCAGTAACTGCAAAAAAAAAACCCCAAAAGTGTGCATTTAAAATCATATTCTCCCAGTTCTATCCCAGTGTCAATAACTAGTAATCATATCAGAAATCGACCTAATATAGGATTGTAGAGATTATTCTTGAATACATTAAAATCATTCTCCAAAAAGGAAACTAATTCTAAAGAGACCACCGTTCTAAGAGAAGTTCTTTCAAAATTTAAGACAGTAAAAGTAACAGCACCCATAAGAATAATGTGATATATCATTTTTAAAATCACTTACACTATTTTATTTGATCCTCGTAATAGGTAGATATCAATTTTGTAGACTGAGAAACAGAGGCCCACACAGATGAAAAAGGTGCTCACTGTCACTATAAGAACAGTATCTATTACATTGTAAACCTAAGTTTCCTAAGAGTTAAGCAAACATCTAATTCTTCAGTTGTGTGTTATAAGTGGAAATGACAATATGTAGGCACGGCCAGCACTGTGACACAGACCAGGGATGGGGACACAGCACTGTTCCATGTCTGTTAAAGCATAGATTTCATGGGACTCTTTCAGACACTGTCAGACTTCTATAATTTGTCCTGATAACCCCAAAGGTAAAACAACTCTTTTTTATGGTAAATCATTTCCTATGATACCTTATTCTGTAAAACAATGAACAAACAAATTGGGAGCGAATATTGAACAAAAATGGTATCCAAAGAGAATCTAAAATATCCTCTAATATTTCATACCTTAGAAAGTGATTGTAAATTAAACTATTCCCTTACATAAAGAAGGCTGCCCAACAAGCTTAAAACTTAATGATTTATTGTGGGGTCCATTTTGTTGTTTGTTATCAGAATGGAGTATACCAAGATGTCAATTAACTAAGAATTTATTTTTTAGACAATAATATACTGACACCTTCACAAGTATCAAAGAATTTGAACTTCTAAGAAAATTTATCATTAAGTTAAAAATGATAAATATTTATAAGAAAGCAAGCTAGGATTTTAGTAAGTTAAGTAAAGGAGAGTTGGAAACAGCATGTGAATATTAAAGCTAAATAACAGGAATGGTGACTGCTCAGGGAACAATGAAATGAAGACAGCTTGAAAATGTTGACAAATAGATGGGCAGGATTTAGGAAGTCATTTTAGGAAGTAGAACATAATAAGGAAAAGCAAAAAGAAGGACGAGCAAGACCGATTTGGAAGTTAGGGGAGAAATAGAAATACATTTGTTTGGAGGTCAAGTTCTCCAAATCCCCCAGATGCTTTCATTAGTAACAGAGTCATTTTGCTTTCTCTTCTTCGAAGAGAAGATTTGGAGAATATTTATTTTAAGATGTGATGGAAAATTAAAGTGAAAATTAATTATTCAATGAGTTAGGCTACAAAACCATCTCTTCCCCACTGTATTCATCATGAAATCTCATACTCTTCTATATTCTTGATCTCTGTAAATGGGAAAATCATCTATCTAGTTTTTAAATCAGAATCCCTCTCCACACCCTTTTTATCTATTCTGTTACCGAACTCTATAAAGTGACTTCCTAAATATTTTTTGAAACTGCCTATCCCTTCTGGTTCCACCCCTTCAGTCCATGCTCTGTCTTCCTAATTGGCCTCAGGTCCATGAGCCTAACACTTTCACCCCCACCCAGTAGCCACCATGATCTTTCTGAAATAAAACGATGATTATGGTAGTCTACTTAAAATTACACCTCAGAGCTTGCAGAAAAGTGTACGTTTATGGATCTTCCCTATTTATTTGTTTGTTTGTTTGTTTGTTTGTTTGTTTGTTTGTTTGTTTCCTCCCTGGTTTTTTAGCTTCATCCTCACAACCTCATACATACACATTTTGTTCCAGGCAAACTGAACAATACATACCATACTCCATGCCATGTTGTTCCCTCTGCCCACCAAGTTACCCATGTAACTGTCACCTGACATTTAAACTTTGGTTCACATGTGATCATTTTTTCTAGAATGCCTTCTAATCCTTCGGTCTTTCGATGTCTCTCTTCTTGGCACCCATCCAATAGCCTCAGGTGTAAAACACAATCAACAGCCTGAAGTGAATTACAGAAAAGCCAGCCAGGCATTTGTCCAGGGCACCAAAGACATGCATCATTAGGAACATTGCAGAGAGAAAAAAATTGTTCATCAATCCTATACGTGGTTAAGATTACTTTGACTAGCTTCTAGAAATCAGAAGGTAAGAAGACCCAAGAATATGCTTGAATAGCAATAAATGATTTCTAAACTGCCTTTCGAAGAAGGTGAGTTTGGTTAGCTTCTGTGTTTTTGTTTTGCTAGTTAGGGTATACAAGTCTGGAGTTAGAGCTGAGCTGCTTGGGACAACATAGGAGAGGGTATCCTCTGCCAGCAGAGGTCCTTCTCCATCCTTCCCTGAACTGCGCTTGTGGTGGGGTAGTCTGTGCAAAATTGTGGTCTTTCGCCAAAAGACAAGTGGAACAGATACTTCAAGAATATCAGTTTAAAGGGGAACCAAATATCAAATTAGCTTTCTCCAAGGCACACCATATTTCTGTCTGGTCCTGATTGTAATATTTATCATGCAATCTTATAATAAGTCCAATTACTTGTCTAAATTGCCCATAAGCTTCCCAAGGACTGAGACTAAGACTTTTTTTGTTTTGTAAAAGGAACATGTTCACCTAAAGTGTTTGATCTTGAAGTATAATGAACTGACCACCCAAAGATCAAGATTTAGCAGGGTCTACCTAGCACTGTCCAGGGAAGAATGACTTTGAGTCAAATAGATAAGAATATTGTTTGCTAAAGAGGCATACTTTTTTTAAAAAATTTATTTATTTAAATTAGTTCCAAGTATACAGTACATTGGTCAGACATCTATATAGTTCACAAAACAATCCCCCCAATTGCTCCCTCCCTCCCCTGACCTTCTGCCTAGCCATGATATTAATGCTAACTGCATTCCCTATGCTGTGCTCCCAATCCATCCCTGTGCCCAACTATCAGCTACTAATTTGTACTTCTTTGACCCTTCATCCCATTCTCCCAGCCCCTTAACTCCCACTCTCTGTCTGTCACCAAATTGTCCACTATATTTGTGAGTCTGTTTTTGATTAGTTTGTTCTCTTTGTTCCTTAGATACCACATATAAGTGAAATCGTATGGTATTTATTTTTCTCTGTCTGACATTTCACTCAGCATAATAACCTCTAGGTCCATCCATGTTGTTGCAAATGGTAGGATTTCATGTTGTTGTTGTTGTTTTTTAATGGCTGAGTAATATTCCATTGTATATATAAACCATAATTTCTTTATCCAATCGTCTGTTGATGGGCATTTAGGTTGCTTCCACATCTTGGCTATTGTAAATTGTGCTGCCATGAATATTGGAGTGCATAGACCCTTACAAATTATTGTTTTGGTTTTCTTTGAATAAATACCCAGAAGTGCAATTGCTGGGTCAAAAGGTATATCCATTTTTAATTTTTTGAGAAACCTCCATACTGTTTTCCATAGTGGCTGTACCAATTTGCAATCCCACCAACAACGTATAAAGGTTCCCTTTTAAAAAGGCATTCTTTATTGTGGGATAAGTACAGGTATTGTGAGTGAAATATCCTTTAAAACTATCTTCTCTTTGGTTCGACTTCGTCTTTACCGAGTAAACTACTGATTGCTCATTTCCTAGATATCGTCATATAAGGGATAAAGAGTTCTAGATGGAGAAGACCAAATCTGTGATCACTGGAAAAATATATCAACCATTACAAGTCGATTAATTTACATTGTAATATTTCCCTCATAAGTGTGATTAGCAAAGAGATAGGATCTCTAAATCCGATTACTCTGTGTATACAAACAAAATTTAACGTCCGTACCTCTCAATCTGGTGACCACGTCAAAGCACTATCACCCTTTCTGAGGTCTAGGGAAAATCAAATCAAATAATATATATGTAATTATTTTTATGAAACTCCTACACGTACTTTTCCTCTTTGAAAAGAACGACCTGCATATTTCAAAGGATATTTTAACTTTGATTGTTTTCTCCCTAAAATTTCATTTTATTTTGGTAGTACTTTTGGCCAGTAGAAATTTTATAATCTTGACCTGACTAAAACTAATATTTTCCTTCTTTCTGTTGCCAGTAAAATATTGTTATACTCAACTTTTCTCAAGAGAAAGATGTTCTGTATTTCTTCATAGTAGGCTATAACACTGAAGGAAAAATGGGGTACCTCTACCCGATGACTCTTTTTCTGGAAAATATACAGAATACTGTGAAAAAATAAGCTACTAAGATCTTTCAGGATTAAGTTACATTATTTTAATGGAGAAGAACCCTACACAGATGTGGAATTTACAAGAAATGATGTATTTTCTGGGAATGACCCATGTTGATTTGGCAGTTGTTTAAATATTATGTCAACCAATTATATTTAAAATCTCAAGCAGATTGGAGAGTCCCAGAACAAAGGTAATATCAAGGGCAAGTAAAAGTATTTTCTGAAAACTTCTGCTGTTTGACTTGAGCCTTATAAAATTCGAAACAAATATGAATAATCTTGAATTTTGTCAAGCTGGGGTATTGAATCATTTTAATCAGGCCACTCAATCCATGGGGTAAATGTATTTTAGAATTAAGAAATTTTCAGATTTTAGAAAGGTAATAATATCATAGGTTTACCATATATTCAGTACAGTAGTAGTAACTGACTCTCTGAAAAAAACACATAATCTTTTTATGACTTTTACTGATTAAACAATGTATAAAACAAAATTATAAATAATAATTAAATATAGCACTCTTACCTGTAATTCTGTATGACCAATCAATTTTCACAGAATGCGTTAATGTTTGCCTCTTACATTTATAGCTAATTTATGGTTATGATTGATGAAGGTAATGCAGTCGTGGATGTTGGTTGATATTTTTCTCAATTCTTAAATCTTTTTTGGGAGGAGTATTAGTTCTTATTCTAGCTTCTTTAATTGAAAACTTGCTCATTTATTTTCATATATATATGTGTATATATATAGATATAGACATACATATATATATGCATACATACATACTTATTAAATGTACATATTAAATGTACATATTAAATGTACTTCAGGCCTTACATTTCTAAGTTCCATTGTAGCTGCATCTATACAAATATATATTGTACTCTCATTATTGTTTAGTTTTCATCTGACTTTCAAATAGTTTGGATTAAATCGTTTCTTGATCTTTAGGGAAAAAAATGGTTTAGAAGCACTATTTTAAGATCCATTAAACCTATCCAAATTCTCGAGCCTATATTTACCTATTCCAACATTTTTGAAGAGTGTCCAGCAAAATATTTATGTTTTATTTCAATTGACAAATAAGTTTGGGAAGAAAGGCTTAAATGAAGTTAAAACAAGTTTCCTTAAAGGAGGATTAATATGCTAATATGCATTGTAAATCTATAAAAAGAGAATATAGAAGGCAACATTTTCTAAAACCATCTGAGCACATATTTTTGTTCGTTTCTTTGATAACATACTAAAGTCTCATGGAACAATTTAGAGATGTTTAACCACTCTGTAACACTTGGTGTCAGTATTACTAATTCTACCTGTAATCATCATTTAGTACTGTGTTAGGCAGAGTTGTTAATTTCAATTACTAGCAGTCACTCTGAACAAGTTTAAGCTTAAAATGAATTTATTAGAAGATAATAAAATAGATTCTAAAATCTCCAGAAAAGCTAGAGAATCAACTTTAGAGGCCAGCACCAGAAACAATACTCACTTCACATCACTGGTGGTGCTTTTTGGCACCACTAAAATGGCGGTAAAGTCATTAAAAAAGAAAGTCACAAATCGACAAAAACAGCAAATGAAAAAACCAGCAACAGCACAGTTTGAAAGCCAGAGAGCAAGTTAATGACTGCTTAATAGTTCTTCATTAAAGTAATGTACTTTAATTCTAAAAGATCAACCGATTTGCAATGGAATAGAACAGAGGCCTCCAAAAGTGAAATCTTCAAGAGAAAGTTAAGATTTATACATTATCTAATGAATCTGACATCTGTGTATCTGGCAAAAAGTTTGGAGATGAATTTGTTACATATATAGATAGCTAACTAAGCAAATGGAATAAATACAATTTAAATTAAAAGAGTATTATACAGTATAACTAAGCCGTAGATAATATATGTAGTCATAATAATAGAAACACTGATATTGATCTAATCCAAAATGATAACATATCTATATTGGAAGGATAGAAGGTGAGGAAATGAGTAGGTAGAGGAGCAGGACGGATGAAGTGGAACTAAATATTTATCTTTCTTACAAGAATGTGAATAGATATCTGAAGCTAAAATTTAGAGCAGTGGTTAAGTATGTTATCAAGACATAAGGAGGAAAAAAATGCCAGAGCAAACAGCTGATTCCAAAGTGCTTTACCTCTGGAGCGTGGGTGTAGGAAGGTAACTAACTGACTTTTAAAACTAAGTATATGTATAACTATTTGTTGAAACACAATTTAAAAATACAAGTTTCCTTTGGTGGGAATATAAAATGGTGCAGTTGCTATGCAAAACAGTATGGCAGTTCCTCAAAAAATTAAAAATAGAATTATGATATGATCCAGCTACTTCACTTCTTGGTATATATTCAAAAGAATTGAAAGCAAGTTCTTGAGGAGATATTTGTACACCCAAGTTTATAGCAGCATTATCTACAATAGCCAAAAATGTGAAGGCAGCCCAAATGACCATCAATGGAAGAACGCATAAACAAAATGCGTGACATGGATTAAAACTTTGAAGACATTATGCTAAGTGAAATAAGCCAGTCACAAAAAGACAATTACTATATTATTCCACTTATATGAGGTATCTAGAGTAATCAATAATAAGACATTTGTTTTTTAAAAAACAAAACAAACACAAAGATACCATTAAATTTATTATTAAATGGCATTAATTTTAGGACTCATTCACCAAATATGATAATTTATTTAAAACAATCCATTGTAATTATGTAAAATTATAAATTCCCCTAATATTTATAAATGAAATTAAACCTGCCATTAGGAACTCTGCATTTCATAGGCCACTAAAATCTCTATAAAGCCTGATGACCACATAAAAATGCAGTGCCACATCTGCACATGTAACTTCAAAGCAGTGACTTCTCACAACAATTCTTATTACCAGTTAGATGAAGAAAGTCTTAAGAACTCAGAAAGAGATGACGATTTTAAAAAGAAAAATAGTTAAATTGACTAATCATACCCTTCCGAGAAACAAAGTCAACTTTTGGATGTCGGGTCTGGTCAAAATATTGCCAGTTGATCAGAGTACTGCTATATAACACGCAATTTGATTTCTTGTCACCTCATGTTCTCTGTCCTCTGAAAACTTTTCTGTTTCAAGACACTAGCAAATTTCTTGGCTTTGCTTTTTTGAATCAGAGGAGTGTATTCTAACTTTGGTTTTGAAGGAGCTTATTTGCTTTTAGTTTCAAAGAAATAAAACTCATGATTTTGGTGGTCAGAGTACACAGATGGGATTCACACAAATAACTATTTCATACTAGATTTTATTCATATTCTTGGATTGGGACAAGAACCATATATATATATTTTAAATGCCTACAGTACCTGGTATTCTGAGGTGGTCTCCCATCCAAGTACTAACCAGGTCTGACCCTGCTTAGCTTCTGAGATCAGATGAGATCAGGCACGTTCAGGGTGGCATGGCCTTAGACAAGAACTGTATTTTTATGTTTCCATGGGTTTGAGTTCACATCAAAACAGCTTTTTAAAAAAATTAACATTATGTAGTCTGAATTGTAAAACGTTTATAAATGATTTAATGGATTGAAACAGTATTTGCCATAAATGTTTTTAAAATTGAATCGCTATTAAAATCTCACAAAAACCTCATACAATTTATTGCCTTCTAAACTCTATTTAATGGAAACATATTTTACAATTTCCATTAATATGTAACTTTAAAATCTCATTTCTCAAAAATCTTACAAATTGACTATTTATGACATGATAAGACAATTTCAAAGAGAAAGCTTGCACAAGGATAGCCTGAAAACTGATAACGATTTTTCATTTCATAAACCAGAAATTTTTATTTTAATAATGGCAAAGTATGAAGTCTACTTTTACATGTCATTAGAAAGAATCACAAATGTTTGGAAGTCCATATCCATTAGCCTTCAACACAAATTTTACAAGAACAGATAAAAATCAGGCAATCTAAATATCCACTAACTGGTAAAATGATAGATTGTTTGAATGATTCAAAAAAATAATGTTATACAGTAATAAAAATTAATGAAGTGTGGCTTCACTCATCTGCATAGATGAATTTTAAAGTTTTTCGCCAAAAGTTGAGGAAAGCACACATAATGATTGCGTTTACATAGAATTCAAAGAGACCAAAATTAAGCAGTGCAAAACTATAAATTCAAATAGGGAGATGACGAACGGAAAGGAGAGTGGTACCCGTGAGAAGAGAGCGAATGTAATCAAAGAGGCGCCACAATGAGGATCAAAGGTATGAGTCATGCTCTGCTCTCAGAGAGAGGTAGTGAGCACAGGGATATTTACTACTCATCCTTAAACTGTACATATTTGGCACACTCCAGAGCAAACGAAAGAGAGACCATTATATAGACAACTTTTCGGAGAAGCTTGATCTTGATTAAAATGCAAAAAAATAAGAGTAGATGGGGAAAAATGGGTATTTAGGTTTTGTTTTTGCTCTCCTGCTTTTAACATATGAAAAGAAAACATCTGAATGGCAGAGAAAGAAAGGTTCCACTAGAGGGGAGGAGTTGAAACAGGAGAGGAGAGGTGATGAAACGAGTTATCTGAGTCGTCTGAAGGACAGGTCCAATGCACACCAGGAGAGGCTGGCCCTTGAAAAGAGGAATACTACCTAATTCAACCAAAAGGGAGTAGGAAGGGTAAAAACAGGCACAGATTTGTATATTTGGTGATGGGAAACCAAGGTGCATCACACCTGATAGCTGTTCCTCTTGAAGGAGGCCAGGTTATTAGCTGAGAGGCAGGGCCAGAGTTGGTTTTGAGAAAAAGTGAGAGCATGCAGTAAGTTTCGGAAGTGAGAACACGGGTAAATGCAGAGGCTCTCCTGGACATTTCCTTGTTTCCCTCATCTCTGCCTAGAATGTATTTCCTCTTCCTTTTCACCTAGAAAAATCTTCCCATCCTTCAAAACTCACCACAGGTTCTGTCCTCTGAAATCTTTTCTATTCCATGGCAATCTTATAGCACTTGACTATATCACTCATTTTTTCACTTATTCATGGAATGTCTTGCAGTAACTCTTTCTGTTATACATGATTTAATTTTTATGTGTTGTCTCCTTAACTACAGTTCTTAAAGCCAGAAATTTTTTTTTAAAAAAAAAACACTGTCCTTCCCTCTCAGAAAAAGTGTATTCTCATACACACAAGGAACATTTAGATACATTTTCTAAATGTCATCTACTGAAACAAATATCCTTAAAAGCAAATGATAAAATAATTAAGACATACATGAATAAGTAAACTTTGAATCCTCCATTATTTTCTTATAACTGCTCCTGGTTTTCAATTTTTAATTTTAGAACTGACTTTTTAGAGGTTAAGCAAGAGATTCAATGTTAACACATTAGTTTAAATTTTTTAAAAATTTAAGCAAATTATTTCTGCTAATTATTCAATTTTTTCTTTATAACTTTTAATGTGTTTTTCATGCATGTAGTTCTCCCAGAAAATGAAATAGA
The DNA here is from genome assembly GCF_902729225.1 of Pteropus medius. Taxonomy (NCBI): domain Eukaryota; kingdom Metazoa; phylum Chordata; class Mammalia; order Chiroptera; family Pteropodidae; genus Pteropus; species Pteropus medius. The sequence continues at coordinate 9,298,318 of NW_024347790.1, read as the reverse complement.
ATGTCATCAGCAAAGACAAATTATGTTAGGAATGCCATCTTGTGGTTGAGAGTAGTTCCTTACGCTAACATCCTTTCAGGGACAATCTTTAATTCAGAAATAAAACATCCAATAAACTCACAAATGTGTGGAGAAGGAAAAATTAAATATATGCATCAATTGTGTGTGGTTTGTCAACACAATGTTCATTGAAAAGAGACGATGGGCAGATTACAGACGAATGGACTCCGTATAATACAGAAAACTACCAATAACTATAAAAACATACTTCTATTAAGACTATTCAAATAATCTGGTTTGAAAATTTTTTCTCTTGAAATAGTAATTTTATTTCTGAATCCACTAAGTAGTTGATTATTACATCCTGGATTTAAACCATGTATCTTGATTTTTAAACTATACCTTCTAACTATAAACATCCAAAGGGGAGAGGACAGAGCACTTATCTGATCTGGATGGTATAGGACACATGTAATTGTAGCCCAAATGGAGTTTGAGTTGAACACACTGGCTCTATCTTAATACATGAGGTGACTAATTCCTATATGCAAGTTAGCCATTTGAATGGTAAATCTTTCTCATCGATAGAGAACTAGTTACGGTTACATATATAGTACTTAACAACTATGCTTAAATATTTTAATTACCAGACATTTTGGTCCACTTAAAAGTGGGGGGTGATGAAGCAGAAAATGAAATATCCCTCAGGAGTACAAATCACAGCACAATAGCACAAGGGTCCATGCACTATGCTACTTTTTTGTCACTTCTAGATTAGGGATCCAAGGAGCATGTGTACAGGTAAATTGTTCAGAACCAGAGACAAGGCTACTGAAATTCCAAAAGGCAATTTACATATAGACATAGATATTTACATAAAAAACAAAATGCTATTGTACTCCAAATCGCCTTTTGTGATTTATTATTGCATGCTTATTACCAGAAAAAAAAAATTTTACTCAGAAAACTCATGGAAATTGATTCTGTATTAGTTTTTCCACGTGACTCTTCAGGACATTCACGTCAGCTGCACAGACCTGGTACTCCATCTTCTCTTGCTGTTTTGTTCTCTCTAATAAAGCCTCATGTGGTGGAGGTAATGCATTATATGAACTCAATAAATAAAGCTGACTTGATGAAGTTTGGTTGATTTCTTTAATCTTTAAAGCCTGCATGATAGCAGGTGCAAACTTTGAGTAATGAGCTGTAGATGAGACAATCACTGGGCAAGTTTTGTCTTGCATTCTGTCTGCAACCACTTTTGCAACAGCGGTGTGTGGATCCAAAATATACCCTGAAGTATTGTAGGTGGAGTGAATAGCTGCTAGGCACTCTCCTTCAGAGCACCAGTCGGCTATGAAATCCTGCTGAAGTCTCTCAACTAGAATCTTTTCTATCTGGAAGTGATGCTGCTCTTCTAATTGATTAAATAATTTTGTCACTAATTGTCCGTCTTTATTAGCCATCAAGTATAAATGTCGTTCCAGGTTTGAAGATTTGAGAATATCTATTGCTGGTGAAAAGGTCTGGGCTAATTTCCTTTCCCTTAGATCATAATGTCCTGTTTTTATAAAATCAGTCAAAACATGGTTCTGATTAGAGGCACAAATAAATTTGCGAATAGGAATTCCCATCATTTTGGCATACACTGCTGCTAAAATGTTACCAAAGTTCCCCGTGGGGATACAGACATCCACTGGGCTTCCAAAAGAAATAAATCCTTGGCTCACGAGATCAAGATATGCAGAAGCATGATAAACTATTTGGGGAAGCAGTCGGCCCCAGTTTATGGAATTAGCTGAACTTAAGATTGTCCCATATTCCACAGTAAGAAAGCCAGTAAACTCAGAATCTTTAAAAATTCCTTTTACAGCTGTCTGGCAAAAATCAAAATCTGACTTGACACCCACTGCCCATCCATTTTCTTTCTGACTGCCAATTATTTGTGCTTTCTGAAAATCACTTACTCCGTTCTCAGGAAAAAACGTGGCTACAGCTATTCTTTGCTTGTCATTCTTATTAAGACGACTAAAACCATTTAAGACTGCACTCCCTGTGTCTCCTGAGGTTGCTACTAGTATCATATAATTACAACTTGGTGGAATACAGTGTGCAAACAGATGGGGCATAAGTTGTAAAGACAAATCTTTAAATGACCCTGTTGGTCCATGAAATAATTCCAGGATGAACTGGTTGCCTAAAAGGTGCCTGACAGGGGCGATTTTGGAGCAGGCAAAGTTTTCCCCATAAGCGGTTTCGATCATTTCTCCCAATCTAGCTGCAGGTATGTCAGCAGGATGTATGCACTTTTCCAACAGTATTTGGGCTCTTTCTATATAGGTTGCTCCTACTAGGCTTTTCCACTCCCCACAGCTTAATTTTGGAAATTCCTTCTCAGGAACAAAGAGTCCACCATCAGAAGCTAATCCTTCAATCACAGCTTCGCTGAAGAATTTCGTCGAAACCTTCTGCTCATGGTCTTTGGGGCAAAAGTATCTTGTTGAAATGAATGTTTCTGAGTCCACATCTTGGTATCTTTTAACTGCGTGAAGCACTTTGTCAGCTACCTCCTCTGGGGAAGCCCCATTTTCACAAAAAACACGAGTATCGTACCACTTCTTATAATACTGTCTTCTAAATTTAAGTAAGTCTTTCATAGATGTTCCAGGATTCTGACCTACAATCCTCTCTACTTTCATTAATTTTAGACGACTAACTATATCTATTAGAGGTACATCCAGGTATACGATTATTCCATTTTTCTTCAGATGCCACATGCTAGCATCATGCATTGGATTGGACCCAGTAAGGGAAATCACACTTCCAGATGCAGAGAAGTTTAACACAGCTTTTCCTTCCTCTTCTAAAAACTGCTCATTACCAACATCCTGTAATTTTTCAGACACACTCATATTCCAGGTTTTTTCAAGGATATCATCATCCACATCTATGACACAACAACCTAGTTTGTGACCTATTATTCTGCCTACTGTTGTTTTCCCAGCACCAGGCGGTCCCATCAGGACAATATTTTTGTCTCCGACAAGAGACTGGGTTGAGTGCCATGACTTCCGTAATTCTGCAAGTGCAAAGGTTCTTGAAAGAAATAGCTGGGCGTGTTTATCCGTTTTGATGTGTATAACAGAAAAACATTTCTGAGTTATTTGTTTCAGATGCTGACATCGGTTAAAGTGGAGCATTCTCTTTTCACTTTTCTGCCCAAGCCAACCTAAACACCGGCTTTAGCCCTTTTCAAAACATAAAAACAAAACAAAACAAAAGACATTTGGTTACTAATTTCAACAGTTAAAATCCCAATACGATTGAATATAATCATGCTCACAGTACATAACTATTTGAAGCTCTTCCAAATTTATGGGACATTTAAAAAAGTATTAGTACCCCAATTCTCATATATTGCATATTATCCTTTTAAAAATCTTTCAAATCTCAAAGCACTGAATAATCAAAACTTAATAATGTGTAACTATTATGCAACAGAAACGTAATTCAGAAAATGCCATATCATAGATGCTTTTTAAAAAATATATGCTAAATCAAATTAGTATTTCTTTTCCTGTAATGAAAACTACCTTTTAATTTATAACGCATGCAAACAAGGATTATTTGGAGTTGGAATGCTATTTACTTGCAATTCACTCTTTAATTTCTCTTTAGTTATATGAACATGTGATAGACTATTAGGCCATCATGTTACTCATAAATTTCTTGTTATAGAATTCACAGCAGGAAACCAGAATAAAATATTTGCTTATAAAATGCTTAAATAACTTTCCAAACTATAGGGGCAAGGTATGACTTTTTTTTTTTTCATGTGCCTTTTATATGCATACTGTTAAGAATCATTCTTACATATTTTTCATGTAAGGCCTTTAAAAAAGCTAAAGTGAAAGGTATAATATGCAAATAGTTAAGAAAAATTTATAATCACTGGCAAGGTCAAAGGCTACATATCTATAACCTTATCTGCATGGGACCATCACTTTTGTCTCTGTCCTACAAACATCATCAGTGGGGAGACTTAACTCAAACTCAAGACTCCAGGGTGATAGCAAAGAAACTTGGGAATTTTCCAATGATAAGAGGAAAAAACTATTCTGGCGTCCAAAGCGGCTCTGCAATCCCTTATACTGGTCGAATGAATGCCTGTTTTTGGGAATATACTCACCGTTAAACACAAATGTATGCCAGACACGTCAAATTCAGTTGTATGTAAAATGCAAGTTAATAAATTGCTCATTTAAGTTGACTCAGGTAACTTCAGTCAAATGCAAGCTAATCACTTCTGCTCATTTAAATTGACTAAGGTAACTTCACAGACACGTAGTGGAGTTTTTCACATGTTCTGTGGTAGAATCAAAATGCAACTAAGCACACTAAATATTAGATGGTACCTTTAAATATGTTCTGAAAACTTTCAATCATTTACTATTCTGATTATCAATGTTACTTAAACTGTGGTCTGTAATTAGCCATTTAAACCATTTTAAGCTAATTTTAACTTACAAGTTAAATTACGACTGTCAAGAGAAGAAGTACATTTCCTTATTTGGCTTTTCAGCTTTTATTAAACTGTATTCAGCTTGTATGTGCTGTGCTTAATTCCCACTGACTTGTAAACATATGACACACGGGAATCAATCTTAGACGAAGAGTCTGTTGACGCGGAGGCAAAGTCAATCTTAGCAAAAAGTGGAGTCTATAATGAAAAAAATCTCAAGTTAATCATAACTTCACACAGTATCATAAAATTCTACATATAGACTAGTCTATTATTAAAATATCCATCTGAAATATTTAAAGTATAATAAAATAATGAATGGACCCTTTTCATGTTCCCCAATCTGTTATTAAACGACACGTGTGTCTTACAGAACTTTACTAAACATTAGAACTGAAGCAATTTCTGTCATCAAGCAATATAAAATACAATATAACCAAATAATAAGTACAAAATCTTTCACAATGATACAATTTTAATGATTTAACTGTATGTGCAGTGATCAAAGGAAAAAAATCAGTGGACTAAAGCTATGAAATGAGTGTCTGAATTACTCTTTTAGGTTGTTTTATCCATTTGAATCACTACATGATTTGTATATGATAATATCTACTGTAAAATGTGCAAATGAAGCATCTGCCACACACAGGTAGCTCTATTTAAACGAGTTTATAATAAATGCAAAGCATATACCATAGTGGCTGGCACATAAGAATATTCGTATATATAGCCATATTAATCATTGTCACTCAAAGACAATGGACTAAAAACATACAAATTGAATCAGAATGTCTAGGCACAAGGTTAGGCATATTTTTTTTTTATGGTTTGGTTTATAAACCTTAAGAGAAAATAGTGGTACTCATCTGTAAATTGAGAACTGTTTTGCCATGCAGTCTAATCCTTTCCCTAGATTAAACCAAGGATCAGAGAACTGTACGCTGGACCCCAACAGCAATTTCTTTGATTAAACTGTATTCTGGTACTGTACTTTAACACTATTTTGAGAGCACTGAATAAAACAGCCTGATTAACCTCCTATTCAGGAGGCTTTTGCTTATAAAACCAGTGTCTTCTTTTTTAGTTCTCAGTGCATAACTTTGTGATGTCTGTGTTAGTATTAACTGTATATTCTCCGAGTAGCTGACTTGTTTTTATGGACACTACATCTTTTAAATGATCTTTTTCCCCACTCTTGTTGGTGGCTATAATGCTTAACATCAATGCCATTAAAAGTAGAAGATTGTAACACAAACATTATACATGTTAACTTCGCTTTAACTTTTGTAATCTTACTTTTCCTGTTTTATATGAATTAAAAACAGAAAATTATATGACAGTTCAATTTATTGTGTATCAATATTATTTCATCAAAAAAAATCATCCTGACTCTAGAAGCAGTTAAGTGCTGTAATATGTAACAAATGTCATTTTTAAAGAAAAATAAAGAAGATGAATTCTATTTTAAGTTACATACTAAATTTTGTTTTATAACATTTAGCTATAAGTTAATTTTAGGGCTTCGACATCCATTGTGAGCAAACCATATGACAAGAGAAGATAGAAAAAAGCCTACAGCATGTAACTTTTACCTGGAAATTGAGTTTTTCTTAAGAAGTAATATAGTCAATTCTCGTTACTCATAGTAATTATGTTCTATAAAGTTACTATGAATATTGACTTAGTGGATATTGAACTGCTGCTCCTACGGGAAATACAGGGTTAGGTTCCTGTGAGCCTCTAGTCACAACATGTCACCAACTGATCAATACATAAACTTGTTTTCTGTGCGTTTCTGTTTAACATATATATTTAACATATATATTGTTGCTTCATTTCCACTGAACTCCCAGCCAAAAGCACTCTTAACTCACGCCTGAATGAAGCTGATCTAACACACATTGCTCTGTTAGGCGCCTGACAGCAAGTTGTACTCTTCAGCACTCTGCTCTGGGGCTATTTTAAATAGCAAAATCATCAACTAGAAGCACAAAAATGTAAAAAATGTGGCACTAAACAGAACTGGAAAAGGACATTTATTTACAGATTGAGAGCTGAAACAAGAAGGCGGTGCATCGCCTTGCTTGACCCAGCTTGGAACATGTGCATCGGGCAACTCAAATTTTCCACCACTGTGAGTGTGTCCATGAATGACTGCAAAAGTGATGTAAATATTAATTTGGGGTTATAAATTTTAGTGGGTACCTGTAAAAAATGAAGATTGACTGCATATCATTTTCCTTTGATTCAAAGCCATGTCATTAGACATTTTTCATTTTATATTTTAGTATGTTTTTCAGTACCATGGTCATATACAGGCAATTTTTCTTCAGCCAAAGGACAAAACTACTTCAAATTAAATGGAAGTCAATCATGTAAGAGTCAAAAGTCAAAAACAGTACTTAAAGACCAAATCTCTTGGCCATAAAGTACTCAGGTTTTACAGTATCCTTAATGTTCTCAAATATTTTTTGTAGAGCCAAGTTCTACGCAAAAATGTTTGTTATTCTAACTCCTCAGAGGATGGAAGATCTACACGACTTTATTATGCATTAATTTTTTACTGCATTAATTTTTTACTGATATTATGCATTAATTATGCATTAATTTTTTACTGATAATTTACAGGGGAGCTTTTGACGTATGTTAGTATCACAGCAAGAACTTTAAAAACAAAAAGTCCACATGTACACATTAATTCAAGTGCTGTGTGACCTCAAGGCACAAAATTTAACAATTTTATTGTGACTAGCTGATCAAAATTGAATGAAGTTTTCAAGGGGGAAAAAAGTACAGAAATCACTTTTTAAATTGCTTTTAAATTATTTCCTATGAATGCTAATAAAGTTGCATTTTAAATCAGAAATACACACTAATTTCAGTAACCTATTTACTGTTTTCCTAAGTTTACACTAGATGAGTGATAATCAACCAAAATCAAACTCAACCCATTATCAATTTTTACTTTGAAAATAGTCCAGAAGAATTTTTTAATTCCATTATAAAATTACCTAGTTTCCAATTCCTTTGTGAAACTGTCAAAATCCTACTTAGTCAAAACGATTTAGCATTTGTCACTCATTTAAAATGTTATTATACTCTCTTCCAGAGAGTATTATACTCTCTTATGTTTTATCTTCCAAGATAAAACATAAGACACAGCACTTCAAAAATTATTTCATGAGCAGCACTGGCTATAGTTCAATGAAGTTCCAAAAATACACCATGATTATGCTTGTCATCCAGTATTAATGCAATCTTTATTTCAATTTCTCAGGTGAATGACTAAATCTAGTCTATTATCTTATGAAGATATTGAGGTTTTTAAAAATTCTTAAAAATTACTGCATTTTTACAGCAATAGTTTCTCGATAAGTAATAACAAAAAACAGCAAGATACTAGGACATAAACTAACCAGGGAGAGGTAAAGCTCTACTGCTTCTGACTGAGCAAACAAAACCTCTCAATGAGCCCTTCAGCCAGCCAGTTCCTACTTTCCAACATATATCGAGGTGGAGAGGGTGGAAGGACCACACACTCCAGTGCCATGTTGTCATCTTAGGGATCTGACACTCAAAAGCAGTTTTACAAGGTCACCACTCATCTTAGCCTTTATCTTAGTATCAAAGCTAAGTATTTCCTGTTGTTTCCTTTTGCTGTTAGATATCCTCTTAATGGTCTCGAGTATCTAATTCAAGACTTTTTAAGTACCCTTTTAGGTTCTTTAACTTAGAAAAATATTGTAAAGTATGTCTTTATACAGGGTTTATAGTCCTCACGATTAGCTTATTTTGTATTCCCACCTGTGCCCATTTTCATATTCATCTAAGTAGATAAAAATAATCTAGAGCCAAAAAAAGAAAAAAAAAAACACCTAATTTGTGCACACAACTGTTTACATCAGGGGTTTGGCAAATTACAACCCACAGGCCAAATCTGGCCCACCGCCCTTTTGTAAATTTTCACAGGGACAAAACTTTGCTTTCATTTGTTTTGTATTGTCTTTGGCTTCTTATGAGTTATGATGGTAGAGCAGTTGAGACAGAAACCATCAGGCCTGCAAAGGCCTAAAATATTGATTATGTATCTAGCCCTTTACAGAAAAAGTTCATGACCTCAAATGGTATATCAACACTAATTCCCTGTGCACATACCGGATACAGGCATTTCCTTGGACAGTACTGTCATTTTGAGGGAATTATAAAATTTAGAAATATATTCTTTGTAAACATGCTTTCAAAAGAAAAACAGAATTACAGACCAATTATTTAAGAAAAAAAAGTTCCTTTCCAAGTGATTTAGCAATTTCATAACTGTAAACTAAATATACTACAGTGAGATCTTAAATTGTTTAATATTTTTTAAACCATAAGTTTACTAATATCAGTGGAAATACTGTATTCAGAAACACCAGAAAGTCAAGACTAAGTGAGCTAAGGCCACTTGGTTCTTAGTAAGAGGAGAAATCATGTTTTTCTTTGTTCTTTTAGAAACTGGTTAACGTAAACAGTCCCAAAGTGTTCCTTCTAATTAGAAAATTTATAAGCTTCGGCAAATGACTATGCACTTGGTTAATGGTGTTATCATTCTGAGTCCTTAGTTCAAATCTTAGCATATAGAGAGAACAGAACTTTTCTCTCTACATGCTAAGCAAAAAAAAGCGAGAGAGAGAGAGAGAAAGAAAAAAGGAAAAAAGGGCAAGGTAGTATATACATATAAAATGTTTCGAAAAATGAAAATCTGATGTGTAGGAGAATCATCCCCAAGACATCACTGATCAGAAATAAAATATTTGTTTAACGCCTGGGATAAAAAGTGAAATCTCATAAAGACCTACACATTCAACACAGCCTTTTAAGTAGGAACTAAAAACAACCAAGCCACCTCGCTGTTTTAATCCCTCCACCTAGCACCTAGGCAGTAAGACGACCAAAACTGGTGTCCTCGCGCATCTGCGGGCACCTTTATTCCCTTTAGGCTGAGGGGCCAGCGGAAGGTTGGTTCACAACCATCTATAGATCTTCCTTCTCAAATCATATTGCCAAAATCTTTTAGAAACCCAGGACGGCAAAGGTCTTTCTAAATGAGCTTCTCCCAGCAGTCATATGTGTATAAATAGGTTTATGGAGGACCAAATGGGTTCAGAACGGAAGAAAACCGCTTCTCAGAAAGACAATTTCAAAAAGGGACATCAAAATAAATGTGCAAAAATTAAAGGGTCCATATAAAAGGCTTCTTTGGTTTCGGCTGTTCGTTTAAAAAACAAAGTCCACACATAGTGGAAAAAGACCTAAGATAGGCCCGATCAAGAGGGTAACAGGATGGAGAGCAGAGAACCGGCGAGCCGCGGGAGAAAGCAGGGGGGGCTGAGGGGAGAACCGGGGCGCGGCAGGTGGACAGATGGGAAGGGGCGCGACAGGTGGATGGATGGAAAAGACCGCGGGACGTGGGCGCACGGCGAGTTCTGGGCAGCCTGGGAAATGAGCGCAGACGGACAGTTGAGATGACAACCGAGTAGCGGAAAGGGGAAGGCATGCGACGGGAACGCACTGGTTTCTACAGTGTCCCTTTTTCCGCAAATAACTCACCAAGAAAATCACACTGAGAGGACGGGAGGGAGGAAAAGAAAGGAAAGGGAGTGTCCAGGAGCCGCCAGTGTCACGTCGGGATCGAACCCGGCCGCTCTGGCGCTCGCCCCACCTCGCCCACAGCCCAGGCCGGAGCGCTCGCCAGGCCCGCTCGCCCCCACGCTGCGGCCTCTGCGCCTGCGCGGGTGCGGGTTGGCGCTGACCTGCGCGCCCGCACGCCACAACCACGCCCTGCGCGGCCCCGCAGCGGGCACGTGACTCTCGCCCAGCGCCCCACCTACCCGCGCCCTCCCGGCTCCTCGGGCTCCGCCCCGCCCCGCCCCGCTCTGGGAGTTTTTCTGCCGTCGGCGCGGCCTCGGCCCTCGCCCCGCCCCCGTTGGGACTGGGGCCTGCGCACAGGGGCCTGCGCGCAGGAGCCTAGTGGTGTGACGCGTGCCCTCCCCGTGCGTTTCTCCTGTGTCTGAGATTGTTTTTTTTCTCTTTATAGAGACAGAAAAGAGCAATGTTTTTAAGGGGACTCTGTTTTTCACACCATTACTTCCAAAGGCCCATACAAACAGTGGTTTTCATATTGAACTTTTCGCCTGAAGGAGCTGCGGAGAGGGAAGGCAGGAAACCTAGTTTGCAATGCTGCCTTCCACTTCCCCGTCGCCTAGTAACTATTTCTACGGCAACCGCGCCGTCAACGACGCTAAGCAACCCCAAGAGGAATACAAAGGGTATCTTCCCAAGAGAGGATCGCTAAGAAGAGGTCAAAGGAGAATTACGTGAAAGAGAGAAACGTTAGTTCCTTAAGACGGCAAGGGCGTAGGAAAGGGGAAACGGTGAAGAAAGGGACTGAGATAGTGGTATAGTGAGAAAAAAGAAAGTTGAGTAGTTTTTAGGAGTCATTTGGTGGCCATGGATCCAACATGCTCTTCTGAGAGCATTTATAACCTCATACCCAGTGACTGGAAGGAGCCTCCCCAGCCTCCTAGGTATGTGGGTAAGCCAAGATTATCTCTTGAAACAAGAATGGGAAAATAAATGTTCCATTTCAAGATTAACTAAGGATCCTATAACAACCTCTTAAAGAAGAGGTTGCAAAATCTAGATATTTAGCATCTTTAAATTTACAGAGAGGGCAATCCACGGCTGTGAGAGGGCCATTTTAGGCTAGTCTCCTGTAATACGGTGTGTTATTGTTTTACAATTTAATTGTTCATACATGATGTGGTATACAACATAGTGTTAAACTTCTTGTTGTAGAAAAGAGAAAAATCACAATTTATTATCCTGTGTAAGCATACTTGATATTTGGTTACAGGATTTCATTGTTTTATTTCTGACTACACTACTCCTTTCTAAAAGGATAGCATTTATATTTTTCCCCAAGATTATTATCAAAGATAAATTCATTTGTTTCTGAGCCTCAATTTTTTGATAAGTGAAACAAAATAGACTAGTTTCTAAGGTCTATTTCAGGTCTAATAGTTGCATGAAAGGAAAAGTGTAATAAAGTTAAAATTTTTGCATAGGTGTTAGGACCTCTTGAATTCCCCACATTTCAAAAAGCTCACCACAAAGTAAACATCTCAGTTACTCTCCTGTGTAGGGACTTAGAACTTTTTGAAATCTATGGGGAGAAAAGAAGGTAACTAGTAGAGAAAATCTCATTCTTCCTGTGACTGTCTTTCGCTATCTTTTACGTTTCTCTTTTTCCTGATGCAAGAGCACTACACTAAGGAAAAAAAAAACATGCACGGCACATAATTGGTTTTGGAATCACGAATAAATTTTCATTTGTTTTCTGATCTGTAAACTAAATGACCTAGACTTAGGTCCCTTTCAGATCTAATAGTCAGGTTTCTTTACTAATAATTACTTGAGGTGTATAACATCCTCAACAAGTGGGCCAATCCTCCCATTTTAAGCTTGAGTATCTTTGTTTTAAGCAGAGCGATACCTACATTGTTTTACATTAGCTTCTCAAAATCTAGTAGAGATTGGAAAGAAGAATTGCAAAGTCAGATATGATACAGTTGCAGAATTTATGAGGAGTTTTCAAATTAACTATTGCCGAATGGACTTTTGGTCCAAAATTCCTATATATTGTACAAGACAAAACTCCTCTGTAACTCACTAGTAGTTTGTATTTTCTATAGGATACAGAATTTGAATGATAAGGTATTTTATTAGGTGATCTGTTCATTGGTAAATTAAAAAGGTTTACTATGCATCTAAGTGATTTTTTTGTAGGAACAATCTTTATTAGTTTGGCAAGCCCTTATTATGTGTATAATATTGCCTTGCGGGAATGTCGGAGGGACAAGCCCAAACTCCTTGGTTTACTCTGAAACAAAGAGTAGGAAAAAGGAACTATGGTGAAGGGAATAGAAGGAAAGAAGATAATATTTGCATTTACTGGCTTAATGTGGGTTATTGCCTCTCATTTAGATTTCTACAGATTATAAAATATGTGGTATATTAGTACATCTATCTGACATTTCCCACATACCTAGTACCTAAAAATGTTGAAAATGAAGAAAATATATCAAAAAATTTCTTAAAATCAGTTGCAAGGGAAATTTGTAGATAAGTGAACTTTTGTGTTAGACTCATTTTTTAGAAGTTTATTCCATTCCAGAACAAGGTTCACTATCATAAGCATATTGTACATATATGTTGTAGTATGCGAATCTGTTTATTACATATCAGGAAAGTATGTCAGTCTATCTGTCTGTCTATTATAATAACCATTTACACACCATAACTTGACTTTTTAGAGAATAAGATGTTTCTGCTAGGATACAGGTAAAATCAAGTAAAAGATCAAACAGTATTTTATTTTTTAAATTTAAGCAAGGTGAATATCCAGTAACAATAAGAATAGCACTAATAAAAATAATGATAATTTGTGTGATGTATTAGTGTTTACAATGTGCCAGGCACTGCTCTATGTTTTACACGATCATTTTATTTTAGTCTCACAAGAACCCTATGAAATGAGTAGTATTGTCCCAGTTTTATAGAAGAGGAGGCTCAGGCCTAGAACATTGAGGCAGCCAGGATGAAGAAGAGCTAAGATTTAGATATAAGTCTGACACAAAAGCACATCACTTTAACCAGTTTGCACTCTGCCTTTTAACCTGAGTAAATAATTAAATCAAACCTGGCGAGTATCTTTGGCTTCAATTATATATGTATGTATATATGTCTTCAGATAATTTATCATGTATCAGATATTGTTTAGTATTTATTTATACATTACCACATTATAATACAATAAGGTATCTTTCAGTAAGGATATCAAAGCAAATAAAAAACAATGATAAAAAAGTAAGGTAATGCAACAAATGAGCATGAAATATCTTGCACATGAAAGGTGTGCTTTAAAATCTTGTTTGTTTGCTTGACATCTGATACAAATTTGACTCAATGCTATCTAGAAAGTGGGCAACCCACAAAGGAAGAAAGCTTCTTCCCAGGATCCTCTAAAGATCACTTACACTTTAGGTCACATTTTCCTTAAGACTAAAGCAAAGTGGTAGCTGAGAAGCACAAGTCTTCTTGGTGTGGAGCCAGAAATACACTTCCTCCACGGTTCATATAGAGGAAAGACAGTGTGTGTACTGTAATGAATAAAGATTTCAGCTGTACTTTTACACTGAGTTCCATAGGTCTGATATTGCTCTCATTATAGGCCAGTGGCCTCATGTCAAAACATAACTTAATGAAGCAGTTTTGGAGGCCTGAATATGATATGGTCTGGATATGCAACTATATTATTATATTGTTTAATTCGAGAATTGATTTTTCTGATCTCTAGAACAGCACTATCCAGTGAAATGTGAGCCACATATGTGATTTTTAATTTTTTTGATGGCTTAGGTGCATTTGATTGGTTTTCTCAACTTTTAAAAGGTAGAAAACAGGTAAAATTAATTTTAATGATATATTTTATTTAACCCAATATGTCAAAAATACTATGATTTCAGCATATAGTACTAGCCCCATTTGGCTCACTGTCCACATTTGGCTGGTAACCCCTGTATTGTCCAGCACAGATCTAAATGAATACATTAACTACATATCTTTTTGATAATCTACCATATTTATTATTTCTCTCAACAGCTTGCAATAGATACTGAGCAGCAATAAGATCAGAGTTACACTCAATGACACATACATGTGTTATCAATTAAGTGCAGAGCAGCATAGCTTTGGCAGCCAGCCAAGCTGGGAGGAGAATTGGCATCCATTTGTGGAAATTGACTTACCTGATATAGTCAGGAGGCTGAATTGAAGACTTTCACTTCACTGTGTTTAGGTGGGCTTAAGGTGTATCTATGTACATAGACAAAATTCTCTTCAAGAAATAATTAGGGGGACTTTCTAATACAGTCTAGGTCCCAAAGTTCTATACAATAGAGAAGCACTGAAATAATATGGGCCAGAAATTAAAAAAAAAAAAAAAATTGGTTAACCAGATTCCCATCTAACCTATTAGGAAAAAAAATCTCAAGCAAATGTTATCAAACTGTCCCAAATTTTGGTCACCACGTGCTCTTTAAGATAATCTGCTTTAAAAATGTATATCTAAAGACTGGACATGACCTATTATCTAGTGATTATTGGCAATAAAATTAATATAAGTATGGTATATTTATTGAACATGAAAATTTTAGGTTGAATAATTAATCTATAGCTGACAACTAATAGCAAGTAGAAAGTATGGCCAGTTGTCTAATAAAGTCATTTTTAGATCTTTATAATAAGACCACACCATCCAGAAAATGGAATAAAATGTAATTGTTGAAAAGAAAGTGTAAGCTTTACATATACTAATATGGAAAGATATCACATTATATTAAGTTTTAAAAATTAAGTTACAATTCATACGTAAATAGAAATACAGAAAACAGAATTTATTCTGGAAAATGGTTGAGGAGATGAAAGGAACTTAGATTTTTATTCATTTTTTAAATTGAGATACACTTGACATAATATTAGTTTTATTTTTATTTTTGTAATTTGGAAAAATAAAAATATACAGTATTCATATAGACTAGAATATCTTGTTTTCTATAACAGATAGATAAGCTTTGAGCTCACACAAAATAATGTATGGAATCACAAGACTGTAAATTAAAAAGAGGTGAGAGTATTCACACTCCTTTTCTACCCCCAAAGGAATATTTTATTAATTAAGAGATCATATCTGCCAATTCCAGCTTCCATGGGAATTATAAGGCATGGGTATGGATTGAACTTTATTTCCCGAAGGTACCTAAAGAGCTCATTCCATTTGGACCATAATTAATTCCTAGCCATTGAGTTCAAGATTGAGGAAAGGCCTCTAAAAGCAAGAAACCATTTAATTTTTCGTCAAACAAACTTATCCACATAAGTAAGAAGAGAATACAAGCTGTTAAAAGTGGTTTAGCTGAACTTCTGCTTCTAATCAAAAATGGAATTTACCCTCTCACCTTAAACAACTAAAACAACAGAAAAAAATAATAAAGCAATGATTTGCAGACACTGGACAACAAGCAGCACAGAGCAGTCATCCCTACGAGAAGGGAAACAAGCCCTGCAATTGCCTCAACATACTCCCTGGAGAGAATTCACAGGCAAAAGCCTAGGGAAAAGGAATTTAAACAAAACCCAGTAGTTTTCCTGAGTTAAGGAAACAGAGTTTAGAATTTGGGAGGTCAAGGCATGTAGAATTCATAGCACAGAGTATGGGAAAGGTGAGAACTGCAGGAGAGGGAGAGAGAGAAAGAGAGAAAGGAAAGGGAGCAGAGACAGACAGAGACAGACAGAAAGATGGAGAGATTGAAATATGCAGGAGGATTTCCCTGAAGTCTTTGGTTGACAGTGTTTTGACGAAACTACAGAGGCAGCAGAGCCAGGTAAAGTTCACATTCCCACGAGCCAGAGTGGAAACACCTCCTAAAGCACAGGGCATTGACTAATGCACTCATAAGTATATTGCTGTAGTAGAGCCAAGTTAGAACTAGATTAAAAGCTCTTCTGGACCCGGAAATAATGCATAACCGAGAGAAAAATCAGTCAATAAAAACAGACAAAGAATTGATGACATCAGTGAAAGAATTAGTAGACAAGGACATTAAAATCATTATTTTAAATATTCCCCCATGTGTTCAAAAACAGAGAGAAGGAAAACGTGAGCGAAATACAGAGAGAAATGGATTTTTAAAAAGACCTAAATCTAACTTGCAGACATAAAGCATACCATGTCTAAAACAAAAATAGAATACTAGATGGGAGCTAACACACTGAAGAAAATGTTATTGAATTTGAAGACATAGTAATAGAACAATACAAAATAAAGCAGAAAAAAAAAACTGAAAAGGAAAACAGAATCAGTGAGCTGTGAAGAACATCAAGAAGCCTAACATAAGTGTAATTAGAATCCCAGAAAGAGAAAAGAGGATGAGTAAACAAAAGAAACATTTGAAAAATGGCCAAAGTTTTGACAAAGTTAATGAAATTCCTAAATCTATAAATTCAAGAATTACAATGAAACTGAAGAAGAAGGAGAAAGAGAAAGAGAGAAGGGGGCAGAGGAGGAGGAGAAGAAGATTGACAGAAGACCACCACCATACCAAAGGCCATTACAATAAAGTTTCTTAAAAACAATAATAATTAAAAAAAATCTTTAAAACAGCCAAAGAGTGGAGAAAAAAATCCCATTGCATATAAAGAAAAAAAAGACAGCAAATATCTCATCAGAAACAATGGAAATCAGAAATTGAAAAGTTTTTAATGCACAAGAAAGGGTGCAAGTTGGAAATTTGGATTGACACAATGAAATAAAGAATACGGAAAATGGTAAATATATGTGTAAATATTAATTTTTCTTTTTAAATTTCTTTAAAATACAATTGGCTTTTAAAGGGAAAATCACAATGAATTATGGTTTTTATAGCACATATAGAAGTAAAATATATTACAATGTTAGGTCTAAGGTTGGGGGAGGAGTAAATGCAAGTATTCTTTTGTAAGGTTCTTATACCATATTTGAAATGATATTTGAATGTAGGCTATGGTAAGTTAAATATGTATACTGTAAACCTTAGAACTTCCACAAAATAAAACAAAATCCAAACAAAAACAACAGTAAGGCAGGATTTAAAAAAAAGAATAAATGTACAATGGGGTACGTAGAAAACAAACAGCAAGACGGAAAATTTAAACATGAACATATTTTTAAAATCACATTAAATGTGAATGGTCTAAACACACCAAGTAAAGGGGATTGTTAGAAAGGGTGAAAATTCAATGCTCTCTATGAGAAAACCCCTTTAAAAATAAAGGTGCGAGTTGGAAATTTGGATTGAATAAGTAAAAAGTTGAAGAATGAAAAAATACTACGTTACCAGAAATCAAAGGAATGCTGGAGAGGTTATATTCATATAAGACAGAAGAGATTTTAGAATACAGAATTTTTCAGGGATAAAAAGTATTTTATAATGATGAAATAGTCAGTTTTTCAAAAAGATATGATAATTCTAAATGCTGTACACCTACTAACAGTGTCAAAACATATGAAGCAAAAACTAATAGAAATAAAAGAAATAGAAGAATCCACAATTATGTCAGAGATTTCAATAATTAATAGAACACTTCAAAACAAGCAACCAGTCTGACCTAATCTTCATTTATAGAATGCACCAGCCAATCACAGCAAAGTACACTTCCTTTTCAAGTGTTTACAGAGCATTTACCAAGATAGACCATACTTTTTGCCTTAAAGCAAGTGTCAGAAAATTTAAGAGGATTGAAATCCTACAAAGTATATTCTCTAACCCCAATAGAAATTAATTAGAAATCAGAAAGACATCTGGCAAATCCCCAAATATTTGGAAACCAAAGAAAACACATCTAAGCAAACTCCTAAGTCAAAGAAAGTGTCAGAAAGGAATTTAAAAGGTATTTTCAGCTGAATGAAAATGAAAGCATTGTATGTCAAAATTTGTAGGATGCAGCTATAAAACAGTGCATAGAGGGAATTTTATAGCTTTAAATACTTCTATTGGAAAAGTATAAAGGTTAAAAGTCAAGTATCTAAATTTGCACCTTAAAAGGAAAAGGAAGAAGGGAAGGAAGGAAGGAAAGAAAGGAAGGAAGGAAAGAAGGAAGGAAGGAAGAAGGAAGGAAGGAAGGAAAGGGGAAGGAAGGAAGGAAGAAAGGAAGAAAGGAAGAAAGGAAAGGAAGAAAGGAAAGAAAGAAACCCAAAAGAGGAGAAATAGTAAAGATCAATGCAGAAATCACTGAAATGTAAAGTAGGTAAACAGTGGAGAAAATCAAGGAAAAGCTGGTTCTTTGAGAAGAGCGATAAAATTAATAACTCCCTAGCCAGACTAGCCAGATTAGACAAGAAGGGGGTATGGGGTAGGTGGGGGAGAGGGAGAGAGGGAAGGAGGGAAGGAAGGAGGGAGAGAATGGCCAAGAGAGAAAAGAAGGACACAAATTAACATCTATCAGGAAAGGGAGAGGTAAAATCAATGTTCGTGGTGTTTCTTTATTATCCTTTGAACAACCTATCGATGCTTAGGTTGTTCAAAGGATAATAAAGAAACACCACGAACATCTTTACTCAGCACTTCTTTCTTAGAGCAAAGCTTCCATCTAGCTTGCCTAAGCCTGATAGATAGGGCTCTGATAATTATGCTTTATGGCTATCTCCAAATTAATATAGACTTACATAAATTAGAAATGTATATCCTTTTTTAAACTTTAAATAATTTTACTAGAAATATAAATGCTATGTCTTTTTAAATTTTAGGTATGTGTCAATTTTTAAGACAGCTGTAAAAGAGGACATGCAAAAATTTAAAACTACAATGAAAACTATGGGACCGCCAAAAGTTGAAGTACCTTCTCCAAAGGATTTCCTGAAGAAACATTCAAAGGAAAAAACTTTACCACCCAGTAGGTTTTACCATTCTTTTTATATTAACAGTGTTAACTAAATTTAACTAAAATTATTTTATTGTCTATTAACATTAACTATTCACAGGTGATAACAACTTTACCTCATATTAAACAGGATTTGAAAGGCTAAAACAAAGTAGAAGTAGAGAATGTATAGAAAAAGAGAGTAGAGAATGCTAAATTGCCCTCAAAACAGACTTTCCTTTGGGTGGTGCAAGCATCTTGAACTACGCCTTGGACGATCCAATAAAGCCCCACCTGCAGCACCACATGCCTCACCATCTTAGTCCTTAGCCGTATGAATTCAATAACAACTATTATAAGAGTTCTAAACCCCAGTGGACAGGGGTCTTTTCTTCAAGAGATAAAAACTATAACCATTACTCCCAGTTGTTGAAGTGACTTCCAGGTTCACTTTAGGCTTAAGTGTGAGAGTTGAGTCTCAGTTTTCTAAGACCATTAGGATAGTAAGGAGTTGGCTGTAATGGAGAAGCCTTCATGAGAGAATGGTAGACAGTCAGTCCTTGGACATGCTACTTGTGCAGTCACAAGTGCTTCTACTTGTACTTAGGAGGATCCCATGCTTGATTTAATGCTCTGCTTTGTCATCTTGAAACTCTTAATAATTTTGAATCAAGGAGGCTCACATTTTCATTTTGTACTGGGCCTCACAAATTATGTAATTAATCTTAGAGTATACAGATATCGGGAAAGAAGGCTATTAGGAAAATGGAGAGTGGATGGAAAGGGATCTGTGACAGGTATGTGAGGAAGCAGCTTCCTCCCATCCTGGGGTTGTGTTCCATGATGTTTTAGGACAATAAGGAGAAGAAGGATGTGAACCTACGTCTTTGAAAAAGTTAGCCTTTTTTTGTCTTCTGGCATCAATCTCGAGCCCAGCTAGGATGTAGCTTTTGACAAAAGTGAAACTACTTCTCCCTATGTCCATATTTTATAGCCCACAACCCTCTCTCATAATTCATATGCCATGACAAAGGATGAAGGAATTATCAGGAAGGATGGAAGAAGTGTGTCTGAAAATACAACATTCACGCCCAAATTCATGTCTTCAAAAGTCTGTTTTGTATCTTCCTCAGGTGGAGTCTTGGTATTTTGTGACCCACAACCACCTGAGAACACAGGAAATCCTTAAAATGGAATTAGATTTCTTTCGGTGCCTCAGGGCCCAGGATATTACGCGGGTCCTCATGTACCTTCTCTAGGGTTAAACATGTCACCTAACACAACAACCACACTCTTTAAATCCAAAGTATCCACTACGGAAAAAGAGAAGAAGCCTGTATCTCCTCTTATTAACATCATAAGGCAAAACAAACACAAAATTTCATTGTCCTTAAGAATAATTAAGAAGTTCAGGGTGTTGCAAGAACTTTAAAAGGCCAGTCCAATGAGAGAAAGTTAAAAGTAATGTAGGCCAAGGCTGCTGCCAATCTCTTTTTGAATATTCTGCCATTTTGAACATAATAATTTTGAAGACAGTGATTCCCTAGACACACTGAAAAGTACTTAACAGATACATGAATATTTCTCTAAATTCAATTGATAGAACATCTGCATGACAACAAGACTGTTGACATTGCCATTTTGACATACCCTAAAAAAGACCAAACCAGTGGTTTTCAGGTTTATTATTACCACCAAATAATTTGTGAAGAGACGTCTTCACCGCGTTTTCCAAACCTCACACCCTAGCCAACCCCTACTCTAGGGATGAGAGAGAAGACAATGGTTAAATAAATATAACATAAGGGAAAGGCAGGGGTAGGCTTTAGGTACCGTTAGGTAGACAGCCAGAAACAATCAAGAGTTACAATTTACTCAATTTATTCACCTAAGAATGAATTATTAGTTTTTCTAAACAGTTTCCTCATTTTCTGAGAATTCAGTTTTATCTCTTATTCTGCACATTTCTAAAGCTATGGGTTCTGTTATAGTTACAGGAGTCATTTGCATGCACTTTCGATTCATAATGAAATTTGGCTTTTGAATATTTTCCGTATGAACACCTAGAGGATAGATACTTCTGGTTTTGTAGGCAATCAGATCATGCAAACCTTGTTTGGTTGAGTGTGTCTGGTAGAAGGAAGCTATTCGAGTTCCACCAATAAGGCCCTATTCTCTGCTCCAAGCTTCATAATAATTCCATAATTCAATTTCTAACAATGTTTATAACATATCAGTGATATGTTAAACAGGAAGAAGATATGAATTTTGGAGGTCAAAACCTCTAATAATTTCACATATAGTTCAACCAAATATATACATTATATTCTACATATTAAATTTTATTTTCCCCACTAATGTAAACTCCATGAGAACAGGGATTTTATCTCTTTTTACTATTGTGTATACGGTTTCTAGAGCATTAGTTGGGGACATAGTAATTACTCAACAAAAATATATTGTATGAATTAATGAATAAATGAATATTCAAAACTCTTTATGATGTTCTTGAAGATATAGAACTTGACATAACAAAGTATCACAGATGGGGGTAGCTTAAACAAATTTATTTTGTCATAATTCTAATGACTAGAGTCCAAGATGAAGATGTTGTCAGAGTTGGTGTCATTTTGAGGCCTCTCTCCTTGGCTTGTAGATGGCAGTCTTTTCCCTATCCCTTCACATGGTCTTCCTTCTGCATGTGTCTGTGTGTGTCTGTTCCTCCTCTTATAAGGATGTCAGTGATATTGGATTAGAGCCCACCTAATTACCTCATTTTAACTTTTAACTTACATACCTCTTTCAAGATCCTATATCCAAATACGGTGACATTCTGAGGTACTGGGGGTTAGGGCTTCAATATATGAATATTGGGAGAACACAATTCAGCTCATAACAAGAGGTTAATTCCGCCCATAGACTTTTAATAGTAAGTATTATTTTTTCTGATAATAAAAGTTATATACACTCATAAAAACTCCAACAATGCAGAAATGAATAAAGTCAAAACCCCTAGTAAGTGTGATAGGTAGGGTTAAGATATGAGTTAGGTTTTTCAAGAGTTGTTGCTTTCGGCTCTTAGAAATAAATCATAATTATTTTACATTTTAATATTTTTACAAATCATTTTGATATGCTGTATCAAAATAGATAAGTCAGAATGGTCAAGTTGAAGAGGCCAGTTTCACCTGCCTCTAATGTGGTTTAGAGAAATAAAATAAATTCTGAAGAGTAGTTATTTTAAGAGGCAAGATGCAATCATGGAGGAGTAAATAGTAAACTTTAATTATAGTGTAATGTTTTATTGTTAGGCTGCATGTTTTTTATACCTTACATGATTTTTATACCTTATAATAATAGTAGTTTTAGTGAAAAAAATCCATAGATTCTTGGACTTTCAATACTTCAAGTCTGATTTATTTACATTGTGATTTTATAATAACTTGCCTCTGAAGAAGCAATTATTAGTAATATTAATAATAGTATTCAGAAAAAAGTTTTAATATTTTTTTGAACTTTTTTTCCATTGGGAAAGCTGAACTTTGGTTTTTGAATATAAGAAAATATTTTCACAGTAGCTAGTGAAAATGTATTAGTTAGCCAGCATAGGATTTTAGTTACTTATCTTCTTCTCTTAGATTTTAATACTGTTCACTAACATGTTAATTGATTATGTTGCACTTAATTTTTTGCATTTATGACTACTGATTTTTTATCTTAAATATTTGAACATATTATTAATAAAACTTCAGTATAGTAGTGGTAAAATATCTAGATGTTATAAATAGCACTGCGTTGTAATATTTATAGTTTAATATTAACTAGAAAATGTTATGTTTAACAGAAAAAAAGTTTGATCGGAATGAGCCCAAAAAACCTTCTGTGCCACTGAGGACTGATCACCCAGTCATGGGAGTACAGAGTGAAAAAAATTTTATCCATACGAATGCAGCCGATGTCATTATGGGAGTGGCTAAAAAGCCTAAACCAATTTTCGTGGACAAGAGAACTGGAGACAAGCATGATCTGGAACCTTCAGGACTAGTTCCAAAATACATCAATAAAAAGGTAGCCTTGTGATAAACCTGTGAGCCACATAATCTACATATGGTCTTCATAACGATTGTCTGTATTATCATCACTAGTGCTCTCACTGGACAGCTTATCTAGATTGCCAGTTCTCATTTCCCTGACATCGGTGTTTGGTCCAAACGGAATGTGATGGAATGATAGGGAATTTGGAAGGAATGAATATCGTAGAGTTCAGTAGAGGAAAACTATAATTTTTTTTCTTAAATTTCAATTATTAATATATTTAATAATTATAACATTCTCTAAAAGGCGTTGATTTTAGCTGAGGTGGTCGTGTCTTTAAAAGCATAACCATTCCTATAAATCTAGAAGGAATAAGCTTTCAGAAGATCCTAATAAGATTTAGTCATTAGATTTCAGTGTCTTGGTAGCAGAATGAGAGAAATGAAGAGGAAAACAACTTTAGAGGCACGCGGGCCATCAGTGTAGGGTAACTAATTCTCATTATTATTGAATATATTTGTTTGTTTTTAGTTTGGAGTAAAGCAGACCTTGGAAGTGCTGTACAATAATCTCATCCTTTTGGGACCTTCTTTTCTATCTGAAAAGGTGCTTATCAGATAGGCATAGAATTTCATTGGGGAAAATTATAAAGCTTGGGTTGAGCAGTTTGAATAGAAGAGGTCTTTAAAGTTGAAAAAGCTTACCAAAAAAAACCTTATACAAAACCTATTTGTACTTATAGAGCATAAAAGTGCTCGAAACGCATAGTAAAATATGAGTGCAAAACCCCAGAGAAGAATAAAATATAATGATAAGGTTTGGCAAAAAAGAAAGGAAAGAAGGAAGGAAGAGAAAAAAAGGAAGAAATTGCAATAGTGTGTATGAGGGGCCTGCATTCACGTTGTCCAGTGATCTACCACGAGAAATCCAGTGCCCGTTAAAAATCTAAACAGGAACCTCAAGGCTGTTGTCAGAGAACACTGGTTATTCCCTCAGAAACTCTGTCACTCCATTGGCTGAGACAGCTTTGGAAGACTTTAGCAGGAGTCTACGAGTTGGCAGCACCTGCCAATAAAGTTATTCCACGCTTCTCTGATACTCCCTCCTTCTGTGGCTCTTGGAGGCTGCTCATAGCCCTTGTCCCAAAGGATGTGGAGAAACAGAAAATTCACTCTCTTGGCTCTTTAAAGCTATTTAAAGTCCATTATTTCTCCTCCATCATGTAAAACCCCTTCTCTTTCGACAGTCATGCCACCAACTGCCACACAGTCTGCCCTCCTCCTTCTGGCTGCCTTCTGTCTAGGCTGTCTACCTCCATACATTTTCTGCCTTGAACAGAAAACTGAACAACAAATCCATCGCAGAGACAGAAAAATTCTGTCTGTGCTTATTTACTGAGCCAAGCAAACACTCCACACCTGCTGTCCTCTTGGTGTTGCTGGCTAAGCAATCAGGACTCACAAAGGACTTACTCGACGTAGTTTCCACTTCTCAGAGTTAAGTTTTAAATAATATATTATTGGTAAACGAGATAGTAAGTCTTTTTAAGGGCAGTGTCATTTTTTAAAAGTGAGTTAACCTCATGTTTTAGTTTCAAATAAAATATTATATGCCCATTTTTCCCATGGAAAACAATTTGTGAAAGCAAACGGAAGGATGGATGATTGCCTGCAATATATTATAGTAGTATGACACCATTTCAAATTCTAATTCTGACACTCACTTAACTCTGTGATCCTTAACAAGTTGTTAGATTTATTACGGGGTTGCAGTGCGGATCAAATGATATACAAATATTAAGTACTTGACACAATACCTGGCACCTAATAAAAGTTCAATAAAATGTATATATTATAGCATATGCAATTATTAGTACAAATAGTAATGCATTAGCCCTCAATGATCCAGCACATGGGAATATTTGAGATCACCTAAGCTTTTACTCATTTGTAAGATAGTTCATTTTCCTAAAATGTATCACGTCATTCCATTTATTAAACAGAGTATGTCAAATACAATTTAATCTTATTGTGGCGACACAGACTCATCATTATGAACATCAGTAATTGTACTGAGCTGTAATGAAATGTTGACCTCTGTGTTTCCTGGAACGGATTGGACTGTGCTCTTAGAGTTTATTTATATAGTGCTTCACAACTTTCCAGAACACCTTTATAGCTAGGATTTCTATCATGTATTCAATCAGGATGGGTTAAGTTATGCTGTGGTAACAAATAACTCCCACATTTCAGTAACAAAAACCATCTAAGTTTTATGGTTTGCTTGTGCCACACGTCCACTGAGGGTTGTTGGAAGCTCTGCTTCTTGTTCTTATTCTATGTCCCAGGCAACCCAAAACATCTCTCATCCCTATACCATACAGAAAAAGAACATGGCAAGTAGTTCATTAGTTCTTAAGGGACAGAGGTCACTTCCACTCACATTAAGCAAGTCAGGTTAAATGGTTATCTCTTACTTCAAGGGGAGCAGGAAAGTGTTGCCTTAGCAATTACCCACAGGGAGAGGAACCAGAATATTTGTGAATAGTTTTAATGACTAATACCTCTCAACGGTTGTTTCCTCAGAAAGGTCTTTCCTTACCTCCTTATTTATCTAAAATAGCTCCTATTACTTTCTTTTCCTCATAAGGTGAGTTTCTCTCACCATAGAATGCCTTTCTTATTCACTAGTCTACCCAGCACCAAATACATTCTCAAATGATTTTTTGAAGAATAAACAAAGAATATTTCTGTTTCTCTACACATTGATATCACATGCATTCAGTATTATGAAAGAATCACATATGACTACTTCATTGTCAGTCCTTAAAAGTAGCCCAGGAGCCTAAAAATGTAATTTGCATTCTGAAAACAACCTTAGGGTACCAAGTCAATTCTATCTTAAAGCAGATGTGCTTAGTATCTTTTGAGTTTGTTTTTATAATGTCTTGGAACCATGTATCCTATTTTATTGAATAAGATCTTGCAAAAGAGGCCTCAAGATAGTCAAGATGTTTCAAGGTAAGTTAAAACACCTAAGAGAAATAAAGAAAATGGTTTTATTTAATCCTAGGGGTAAAGTAATGGCTGAGTCACCGGCCAAGAGCAGGCGCTGGAAACATTCAGAGGAGAGAAAAGAAGTGGCCACAATAACAACTCAGATGGTTTTAAAAGACCAGAATCAACTAGTTCCCGATGAGGAAAAAAGTTACTGAATTTTATCAGTTTATAGTGCTTTAAGCTTCGGCTTCAAGTCTGTACCATTTCCTTTTCTCCCAGTCATTGGTTGGTATGTACGTATATGTAAGAGAGCATTCAGGATATTGATTTGTTTTTTTTTCTGAAAAATCATTATAAGGATTATGGTATCACACCTGAATATATATGTAAGCGAAATGAGGACGTAAAGAAAGCCCAAGAGGAATATGATAAGTATATCCAGGAAAACCTCAGGAAAGCAGCTATGAAAAGGCTATCTGATGAAGAAAGGGAGGCAGTTCTACAGGTGAGTGTTCTGCAATTTCTATTCCTATGTTTAGAACACCTCTGAAAGGAAGGTCTGCCACCAACAATTATTTTATCAAAGCACTTTGATTTTGAAATTGGATCACCCTCTTTTGGTGGTGGTGACAACTACATGCAGCAAAGCTGACTCTTGGGAAAAACAGAAAGTTGTAATGTAGGGATTGTTGAATAATACTTTGTTTCCAATTTGGTGAGCTTGTAGGTTTTTTTTTTTTTCTTTTCCCCTGAAGTAGTGTTGTAAGGAAACTCACCTTCTCCTTCAATGAACATGCGTAAATAAAGCAAAAAAGCATTTTTATTTTCATTCTCATGTCCCTGAATTTTGCAAAAATATTATCCATAAATTAAATATTTTTCACTAGATGGAGCTCTAGAATAATTGAAACTGTCCCTAGCCCAACTCTTTTTTTTTTTTTTTTACTTTCCTATAAGCCAAATGAATTTTTGAATAAAACAGACCTAAATACATGTTTACATTGGAATGTTTAGCAAGACTTTTATCTGAAGCATTTAAAATATTGGGGGATGTGAGCAGGGATGCATTCATTTATTGACCATCTGCAGTGTTCCAGGCACTGTACCTGGAAGGTACACTGGGGGACACTGTAGTGAGCAAAACAGATGTAGTCCTTATCACGTAGCCGAAGAGGGACTAAAACTCACATCGACCAGTTCCCAGGCCAATGTTTTCCCACTGCATCATGTGTATAGGAAGTAACCGAAGGAAGCTCTGCCAGTCAGGGCTCCAGCAGGAAGTAGCAGGCACACACAGCTGGAATTCTGAAGAGAGTTGAAGGAACTGGTTATAGAAGTGAAGCAGGGCTAAGGGAACCCACGAGGAGCACAGAGGCAACCCAGGACTAAAGGCAGTGGAATCCGCCACCACCCAAGGCTTGACGGGCAGAGCAAGAAACAGTGTTACCACAGTCTGGACGATGGGCCACCTGACAGGTGTTGCAGTCACAGATGGATGAGCCAGAACTAGTGTCAGGTAATGTCAAGGGAGAGGAGGGAGAAATGCCCCAACCTCTCTCTCCTACTGGGGCCTTTTTTTTTGTTTTTTCTGGCTGAACTTAGGCAGAGGCTGAAGGACAAAAGATCCAGCATGTGAGGGTGGAGGTGTAACCCACAACAATCAACTCTACCACCACCGCACCCCACCCCACCCCTCATCACAGCGCAGGACAAGGAAGTGGAGAATGGATGGGGTGGAATGGGTGCAAAAGGAGCATGAAATTGCATGAAGGCACTGTATTGTGACTGCTTCTTCCCGTTTGAAGTTTTTCCAAGATTAATATTATTTCAGCATTAAAATAGAAGTGAGAAAAAAATAAGAAATAAAAATAAGGGAAAAATACCATGCTGCAATGAATACAAGATTTCTTTTTTAGATGAAACAACATAAATCTTAAAAACAACAAAGAGGCTATTTCAATATAATATGAAATGTTAGTTACATGTCGTTCTCATCCCTTGCTGCTGACTTTTATCCAAACATCATTGTCCACACTAGAAGGAAATGCAGAGACAGACCATAAGTAATATAGAAATGTCACCCAACTAGCTATGAAAAACCTTTGATATTTGAAAGTGTGTAAACACATAGATTTCCTCTCTGCAATAAGCATCCCTGTGGGGCACCTTGGAAATATTTCCTATTTCATAATGAAAGATGATGGAACAATAGAATTCCTTTGAGGACTTCTTTTTGGAATATATCTCATATACTATTCAGATATGTATGAGAATATATATTAGACTGTATCTTACATACTATTGACTGTATTAATCCATCCCCCTCTTAAAAATTTAACCTGGAAACTTCTTCTACCTTTTTCCTTTCCCAAATCCTTGATGTGGTCTTGCTCAAGTGTTCAAAATGTGTTGTCCTTGTTTGCAACCAACCTATTCTATACAATATGCCCAAGCCTATCTTTATTTTTACCTAAGCATGGAAATAAGTCCATAAAATTTTATTGTCCTTGAATGGTTTCTACAAGATTAAATTTATACTATGAGACTTTATTATGAAGGCATTATTATGTAAGACAGTTCTAATCTCTTAAACCTAAATGTATGGCCATAGTTTTCAAGGATCATGTTTTCAAGGCAATATTTTAAACGTACTTTCAGTTTTACTTTTTGTTTTGTGTAAATAAAATTATTTGTGCACCCATAAAAGAAAGCATTAATTTGTAAAATTTCATTGCATGAATTCAATTTATAGTTTAAGATCGTTTTGTCAGTGATGCCTCTAGTGCATTGTGTTAAGAAATGGTGACAGCGCAGAGATGAAAATAACCTTTACTGCTCCTAAGAGATCCCTAATTTTGAATTTGTTCGTTACTGAGAATATAAAAAATTAACTACATTATTGAATGAGCATGTATGTTATATTTAATGACATTTTGGTCTTTTCTAGAATGCATTAATAGGAAGTATTGATCCCTTGACTATATGGAGGAAGAATTCTAATATATCGAAGAGACATAAAAGATCATTTTATGTCATGTTAAACTGAATTTCAGCATTTTGTACAATTCCGTTTAGTCAGATATAAGAAAATATGGCCATGCAAGTCTTTTGATGTGATTTCTCTGTTGAAGAATGGGGATGATGGTTTAAAAATAAAAGTCTAAAGAAAAAAACCTAAAAATTTTATATGAAATAATTTCCTGTTCAAAAATCCTTTTTGCTTGGGGATATAAATTCTAAGTTGTTGCTTTTACCAAAGCATTTTCTATGAGCTTAGTTTCATAGTACTCATAACTCTGCATATGCATACTTGATGGTAAAAACAAGTACAGTAACATTAAAAACAGAGCAAATAAATACTCCCACTGGGAACTGGGCACAGAATCAGGACAGGGTTTGGCCTCTGTACAGTACATTTTGTTACTGCGGCCAAGTACTTGATAAATACATATCATTTTAAAAGTTATTTTCATCAGTTTTTTTTTTAAACCTATTTACATTCTCCACACCAGTATGGTTTTCTTTACCATTTACTTCACTTTTACAGTTTACATGCATATTCAGCTTTCTTTACCATTTGCAGGGGCTGAAAAAGAACTGGGAGGAGGTGCACAAGGAGTCCCAGTCCCTCTCGGTCTTCATCGATTCCATACCGAAGAAGATACGCAAGCAGAAGCTGGAAGAAGAAATGAAGCAACTGGAACACGACATTGGTGTCATTGAAAAGCACAAGATTATTTATATTGCCAATAAGTAACGATGGATTTTTAAAGTATGATAACTTTAATATAGGAAAACAAAGATGGAAAGCATACAAATGAAACTAGAAGTTTTTCAAAGAGGAAAATACTATGAAGAGAATAAAAATAGTTTTTACCACAATGCTTAGGCAATGTTTAAAGAATAATTGGATTTTTTTTACTTACACAAGAGAGAATAATTTTGTTAACCAGCGTCAGGCATTCCATGTATAAATCAATTAAAGTTTGATGTTATCTATTCCGGATCTGTAATGTAAGGCATTATTATTATGTGCT
Source organism: Pteropus medius (assembly GCF_902729225.1). Lineage (NCBI taxonomy): Eukaryota > Metazoa > Chordata > Mammalia > Chiroptera > Pteropodidae > Pteropus > Pteropus medius. The sequence continues at coordinate 9,268,229 of NW_024347790.1, read as the reverse complement.
TGTTTCACAGAAACTTTCGATTCTAGGCCCCGAAAAATAAAGTCAGCACTCAGAACTTTACATTTTTCCACATTGCACGATACAAGGAGCACAACGTTAAAAACTGTTAAGTATTTTGAATTGGAGATAGTAGCATATGCTTCTTACTACACTAAAGTGTTTTCTACATATTGTTTCAGAGCTTCACAAACTTAACAGTGTATATTCTCTGGCAGCTTATCTCATTGGCAGCCATTCCCAACTATAAATATTTTCAATATTCATAATGCTATCTATCCCGAAAGGCTTATATTTGAAGGACGATAACATAAAATCAAGGAGACAACTTATAAAATGCATCATGGAGGGTGATTAAAGGGAATAGCCTCCTTTCTGGCATCCAACTTTTAAAAATTTTTGCTACTCTAGGTGCTTTATTCCATAATTCGCTGTATGAATTTCACTAAAATGGGATGTTCCATTTTCTTTCTATTCCTTCGAACCCAGGAACATGGGATAAGTTTCCATTTATTTTTGTCTTTAATTTCTTTCAGCAATGTTTTGGAATTTTCATTGTACAAGTCTTTCGCTTCTTTGGTTAAGTGAATTCCTAAGTATATTTGATGCTATTGTAAGTAGAATTGTTTTTGTAATTTTCTTTTTAGGTTGCTCGTTGTGAGTATATAGAAACGTATTAGTTCTAACACTTTTTGTGGAATCTTTAGAGTTTCCTACATGTAAGATCATATAATCCGCAAACAGAAAATTTTACTTCTTCCTTTACAGTTTGGATGCCTTTTATTTCTTTTTCTTACCTGGTTGCTCTGGCTAGAACTTCCAGTACTATGTTGAGTAGAAGTGATGAAAGTAGACATCCTTGCCATGTTTGACCTTAGAGGAAAAGTTTTCATTCAGTCTTTCACCATTGACTGTAATGTTTACTGTAGGCTTTAATATATGGCTTTTATTATGTTGAGATAATTTCTTTCTTTACTAGTTGGTTTTTTTTTTCATGTTTTTATCATGAAAAGGGTGTTGTAAACATCGATTTTTAAACTAAGAAATACCTTTTACCTGAATGATCAGTACATTCTCTCCTAGTTATCAAGCTATGTGGGAAGATATATCATAATCAAAAGGGTACCTTGGCCAGTACAGGGTAAAAAAAAAAAAATTAGATTATGTAAATCTCTTCAGTTAACAGAGCTCATTCATTGTCATTGAACAAATACTGTCTACTATAGGCCAGGAACTGTTCTGGTTGCTGGGCAGAAAAGTGAAGAAAATAGCAATGTTGGAAGACAGAAATAATCACACAAATGCATGTATAGTTAGTGATTTGGAAGAAAAACAGGAGAATAAACATGGAATTTCTAAGTCAGATTTTATAGTTAAGGGGATGCCTTTCTGAGGAGCTAACATTTAAAAACAGACTAAAGAATTAGTAGTTGGAAGGGATGGAGAAGAGAATGAAAAAGAATTCCAAGCAGATAGCATAAAAGTATGTGAAGGATCTCAGGCAGGAAACTCTCAACCCGTAGGAGGCAGGCAGCCATTGGGAGTGAACTACACATAAAGAAGGGACAAAGGAGCAAGCTGAAGATGAAGAGGGAAGCAGGGAGGTGGCATGATGCATTTAGTATTTTTAAATGACCACTTGCTACATGAAGTGTAAGTGGAATTTGGTGATGGATTGAAAGGTAAAGAGGAGGGAGGTTTCAAGGATGAAACCAAATGTCTGATTGGAGCAACTGGACAATGGAGGTGTCATTTTCTGTGGTGGAAAATCTAAAGGAGAAAGCAGATTGGGAGAGGTTATGGTAAAGAGATCAAGGACACAATTTAGGCATGTCGTGTTTACCACAACCTTGTGAAATCTAATTGGAAATTTAGATAGATAGATGATAGATAGACAGACAGACAAACATATTTTATTCAGAAAAGAGATTGTAGTAGAGGGATAAATCTGGGAATTGAACAGCATGAATGAGATCACCTTGGAACATAATATTGGATGAGAAGACAATGAATGAGCTCTCAGCAAATTTTTCATTTAGAAGTCAGATGGGAAAGCAGGAAGGATAAAGCAGGTGAAAAAATAAGTGTCTCGAGAAGTCAGAAGAAAACCAGGAAGCCAAGAAAATTTAAGAAAGGAGCACCCTTGCCCAAAGGTAGAACCTTGACAATGGGAATGAAATTCTCAATACCCCGGCCAAGCTTTCCTCTCCCCTGCTCTCAGCAGAATACAGGTCAACTTCTATGTTGACTTCCCCGCTCCTGTTTTATATTTGCAGTCCAAACTCTTATGTTGAAATCCTTTTATCTCTCTAGATATGTGAATGGGCCAATGTCACAACATTAGCATGTGACTTAATGTGCCTATTAATACAGCCCACATGAACACAGTTTGACTACCAAAGTGAAACTTTTCAACAACTCAAGGAAATTTTTCAGTTAAGGAGGCCAGTGCTGGTTAATATAATTAACTCTTAAGAGGGAAATTTATTTTCTCATTTCCAAGTTTTTAGTAACGTGCAGAAGGTGATTTATTCATAAACACCGGTTACTCCAAGTAGGAGGCAAACATAGATAAGGGACAAAAAGAGCAAGATCATTTTCCTGGAAGGTTTGTTTCTTCCTGCTGAGATGTGCTATGGTGAAAGTGATCAGCAGATCTGACTCCAACAGTTAAGTTATGTGACCTTATTTACATCTGTCAAACAAAGAAACTGACTTAGATTTTGTCTGACCCTCCTTTCAGTTCTAATGGTCCATCACTCGAAAACGATAGGACTCTTTTCAATTTAGCTTAAGCAAAAGTTTGGTCTCCAAACTGATCAGAATGCAGATCAGCCCTGGAGGATCCAGAGCCAATGATTTGCACCAACACTCATCAGCCCAACCTGCCATTTGACCTACTGGAAAGAATGTTAAGTAGAGCAAAAACCGTCACTAGTTTTCAGATCTTTTTAGATGAAAACTTTCTTAATTATAGTCATTTGAGTTTTTGACCACAGGGTGTTCTTCACTCTAAGGATTTTAAATAGATATTCTCTTTAGGAAACTAGAGCTGAAAGAAAGAAGGAAGGGATAACAGGAGAGAGAAGAAGAGATGGGAGGAGAAAATTTTAAAAAGAAATAGGATATGTCTTTTAGTTGGAAAGACATTCCAATTATAGAAGAACGTTCTCCTTGACCATGCCACAGCCTCTGCACGCTTAGACAACATCTGTGACTGCCCACTCCCATCCCCCCCAAAAGAAAGAAAGATAAAAAAGAAAGGAAGGAAGGAAGGAAGAAAGAAAGAAAGGAAAAGAAATTTTGTTTTCATAATATAAAACTGGGGTCAGAGGTGGCAGCATTTTTTTATGCACATACAAATAATGTGTTTGATGAGAAAGAACTTGAAATTAGCAACAATCTACATAAAGCTAATTATCACTGAAAACTGAAGCTACTCTTTCACAGGATTTATTTTAAAAGGACATGCACATATTAATTTTAAGCTGCACATTGAAATATGGCTTTTAGATGTAGATATTTTATTCTGAAGGATGCTGCTTCTATAGCAAATAAGACTGGATGATGATATATATTTTTTAACTACCATAACTAAGGCACTCAAATGAGTGTTGTCTATGAAGCAAGGATATATTTATAACTAAATGATCCTCTGATATGGAAACATCTGTGAATTCTTTTGGAATAAAAGTATCCGTACCCTCCTGAATTTTTGTTACCAAGTTCTTCTTTCCTGAGATAGCCAATGTTATCAATTTTATGTACCTTTCAGAAATATCTTATAAAAGTAATGAATATATACACTGCATAAAATATATGTATATATTATATATACATACATATCTCTCACTTTTTTAGAATTCAAATGAGAGCATGCAATAACATTTCCTTTTTCAGTAATATTGTAGAGCACATGTTTTATCAATACATAATGTTCTTTATTCCTTTTTGGGGACACCCGATATTACATGGTATGGGCGGATACAATTATTTCACCAGTGTCCGATTAATGGACGTTGAAGTTACTTCATTTAAGTTGTTTTCAATATTTGCTATTAAAAGCAATGCTGCAGAGACCCTGAAAATTTGACATTTCACACATTTGGTTATATTTACAGGACATCACTCCCATGAGAAAGATAACTAGGTCAAAAGACACGTGTACTTGTTATTTTATTAGAATATGTTTTATTTTGCTTTGTGTGTGTGTGTGTGTGTGTGTGTGTGTGTGTGTGTGTGTGTGTGTATGGTATGGTGATGTACATGCATGATCTAAAATTGATACTATACCCAAAGGTGAGCACAGAGCAGTATCTTTCTCACACTGATCCCCTGCAGCCACTGAACCCCCCTTCCCAGGAGCAGCCACTGAGACCAGTTTCTTGTGTATCTTTCCAAACAACACTATGTATGTGCGTATCTATAATACAAAAGTAATGACATATGTATCTACCGAGAATTACTTAAATTTGACAGATATGTGGTTTTCTTCTGCCACAGTCTACGGGAATCAGAAGACTCTTGCCAAGAGAGGTGCTGTAGATCAGCGTAAGCATTCATGTAAGGAGTAGCTTTTACTCTTTCTCATCATTCTTTACCAGCCATATACCATCAGCATTGTGGATTCCATCAAGAAAGCCGTGGTTTTATTGACTTCCATTATGCCTTTGTATTCATTGTGGACGGAAGCGAGCCATGGATATGGGGTGTTGCCCTGTTCTTGGCCGCACTGTGCTGAATTTATTGCGGTGAATTCTGGATTCGCTGCATCCATCTGAGATCTGCTTTCGCCTTTCTAGCGGTGGCATCTGCACTGGGTCTACTGCTTCCTGTGTTTTGTGTTTTTCTCTTTCTCGATCGTTTTTTTCCAACACCGAAAGGCTGTGCATGTGTGAACTTTAGAATGAAGGACGCATTCAGAGAATCTCTGCTGTGTGTTACCTGCCGTTGAGTCGGCTCTGACTTCCGGTGACCCTAGGAATGAGTGATGCCCACAGTGTCCTGTCCTCAGCAGCTCTGCTCAGCTCCTGTAGACTTGTGCCTGTGCCTTCTTTTATGGAGTCAGTCCATCTCATGTTTAGTCTCCCTCTTGTCCTGCTGCCTTCTATTAGTTCCAACGTTGCGGTCTTTTACAAAGAACCTGCCTTCTCATAATGTGTCCCAAGTAGGACAGCTTCAATTTTGTCACTTTTTCCTCCCATGACGTTTCAGGCTTAATTTGCTCTAGGACCCACTTGTTCGTCTTTCTGGAGGTCCAGGGTGTCTGTAGAGCTCTCCTTCAATGCCATATTTCACATGAATTGATATTTTCCCTATCGGCCTTCTTCACTGCCCAACTCCAACATCCGTGCACAGTAATTAGAAATACGAGGGTGCGGATGACCTTAGCCTTGGTCTCTTATGACATATCTTTTTTCTTGGTGATCTTTCCTCATTTTTCCACCGCTGCCCTTCCCTTAACCTCTTTAACAAAATTCTATTCCGTCCATCTCTCCGTGCAAACTGTATACCCCTCGCCTGAGGTCTTCTCTTTCATAGTATCTTACTAAAAGCAACAAGGAACAGCCAACCCACCACAATATTTGAGTTTTTCCAAACAGTTTCCTTCAAGGGTATAAATAGACATGTGGTTTCTCTTCTGTGACAGTAAGAGTGACAATTTTATCAAATATTTTGCCATGAAATAACAAAGGTCAATGGCTTTCTAACCTGCCCGAGAATCTTTCCTGCCATCTATATGCCACTCTGATCAATGACTATTAAGAGGAATTTGAAACATTCCAAGGCACAGAAATCCTGTTAAGTCTTACGCTTCATAGGAGTCTGTCCCAGTGATGTGGCTAGTGTGAACTTAAGTGGACATAATAACCACAGTTTGCTATTATGTGCTCAAGGCCCCCAATTCACCAATGGGGTTAATCAAGACAAAGTCAACTATTTAATTCAAAGTTTCTTTTAAGCAAGCAAAACAACAAAACCGAAGGACCCAGCAGCTGTCTACTTTCCTTTCTCTTCCCTGGACTTTCTGGGGCCAACACAGAGGACAAATTTTAATCTTGTGCAATTCCCACACATGAGCTATGCTGTTTTGGACCAGTGCAGGTTTCTTTTATCTTTATTGGCTTTGAGGGGACAGTTGAATTTTCTTCTGGATAAGCTCTATGGTTCTACACAGCCAGAAGGGTTAGGCTCCAGGCCCAGAGCACCCAGGAGGCCACATGTGGTTCCATCCGGACAAACACTTTACAACAAATTCCCTGGCTTTTCTTCAGAATTACTGAGATGACAGGCAGCTGCCACCCACGTAGTAAGATGAGGACTAGCACTAACATGAGGGCCATATAGGGTATGGGTGGCATAAACAGTGAGATTGGTAAGTTAGGCCTCAAATTATAACATTATCTTAGAATTTGGATCACCATGTTACTAGAGCATGTAGTTCTTCTGTGAGGCACCCAAAGCTTTTTTACAAAAATCCCTTTGACACACTCTATGGGGAATTAAAATACATTAATAAAGCCTAAAAGACTGTTTCTTCTAAGTATATTTTATAACATAAAACATAAAGAATGTGCCAAGATTTTAAGTTTTCAAATTTTCTAGTTATTTCAGCATGAGCCAACAAGTTGATGACCATTAACTCTTATGCTTTTTAAAAATTAAATAAAATGGAAAAGTCTCAAAAAGGAAAATTATAAACCACGAGCCTTAGCCAGAATAACCCTCCTTGTAAAAGATGCATTCATCATTCTCTCATCATTTAGTCTTATGGTTCTAGTTTTATCTCATAATTTTAAGCACATTTTATGTAATTATCTGGAATTAGTTTATCATATGGTATTTGGGTTTTTTTTTTAAGAATTTAGGTATTTTTCATGGAATAAAATTATGGTTACTGTTCAGATTGATATTTTATTATAAGCCCTTAATAAACACATTGAGACTAAATTTTTTAAAATTCATTTTTAAACTACTTTAAATTTTTAAATTCTTTGAAAAGTTACATCACAATTCACATGTTCTAGATTGTTTATTCAAATGTTTAAGAGAAACATTCTAAAATTATTATATTTGCTAATATTATATTTGCTAACTAATATTTTTCTGGGAGTCTTATATAGTGTGATTTTTGCCCCCTCACCAGCATTGAACTTCTGCTTTCCTATTGCATGTTCTTAAATCATATTTATCTTATTCATCTTTCTCACATGCCCATATCTCGTTAAATCTAAGATGCCAACATAGTAAGATGTGTCATTATCTTATGTACCACTAAGAAATAAAAAAATCTAACAAACTGTCACAATGCTTTCTTATCACTAAGAAATTTTATTTTAGACTTCTTGAAAGAGCTCTTTTTGACTTAAGATGCAAAATTTTTTCATGTATTCTTATGTGATGTAAAAAGATGAAGGTAATCCCACATGTCTTTATATTCAGAGCCAGACTTATCTTTCTCACTTTACTATGCCCCCCACCAATATGGACAATTATCAATGTCCATATCTTACCATTTTCTGTGCAGTCAGGAGTGTGGGGGACACTTTTGACACAAGAGGACTCCAATATTATCTCTAAGATTTTATTCCAAGCTGCTAACTCCTCTTCTGCAAGTTTTGATGATATTGGTCTTTCATCCAATGACAACCACTTCCTTCAACTAATATCAAACTTGGCCACTCTGCTCTATTTCCATACCTTCCTATATACACTGAAACTTTCGTTTCAGGGATTAATAGCAGTATAAACTTTCATAAGACACTTGAAATGTCTGTTAAACTCAACACATGCATAGCCAACAATATACAAAACCCAGCTGAAGTGACAATGACCAAGTTTGCTTATGTGTGTCTGATGTCACATGACAGATGTCACCTGGTTGATAGGGACTATGTGACACCATCAATTCTAAGGCGACCTCATTTCAGAGATATTTAAATATGAAAAATGTGCATCTTAAGCTAGATGAAAGATAGTAGTAGCCCTTTTACCAAAACATCCCTCTGCTTCCTGACTCAAATCTAGCTCATTGTGGAAGCGTTCATGATCATTACCCCTCTCGACACATCATATTGCTCACAGAACCCTGTGTACCCCTTATGCGGTGGTATGTCCCATTCTCTCTTTTTCAGAATAAATTCTTATCAACCAGGCTGGAAGAATCCTCTTTGATATTGCTTAACATGGCTTTCAGCTTAGAGCTGGGTGACGCTTTCGTGGGAAATCATAGCACAATAAAAAAGCAGTGGGCATCGAAGTGCCCACTTTGATATGTGTGTGTGTGTGTGTGTGTTTAGCAAATTTAGTTTGATTGTTTGATGTGCAAATATTTTATATTATAGCTTTTATCCTCCCCCTCTAACATCTGCCTATAAATTCATAATCTGTTACCTTTGACTCCCAACCGATACTTAATTCGGATAGCTTAGATATTTGTGTGGAAATTTACTCCCGTGATTACCCTGCCATCTAATGGGGGAAAAGTTTTGTTTCTATGGTAACTGCTTTAGAACAGTGCATACTTACTATACTTCTAAACTATGCAGCCTGTCCTTATGGGAGTACACATCATCTTGAAAGGATGTTTCCCCTTTCAATAAACATTCTTTTTTTTTTTCTTTTCACCTGATTTCAGAATAAAATAAAACTTTGTTTGTGAGAATTGCTAAGGAAGAGCTTCAGGAAATGAGAATCACGGATGGGCCCGGCCCCTTGCAGCTGTCATGGGAGAGCAGTAATATGGTCCTCAAGTGATTTCTGGAAACACATGACCTATCTCTTCATGGCTGTATTTCTCCCAGATTCTTTGTATTTTCCAGGCATCATCATCATGTTTGCTGTGTTTGGGATGTTGCTATGCAAAATGATATAAAATATGGGATTTTTTTCTAAGCCATCAAGCTTAACCAGTGCTACTTTAAGATGATGCAAAAGTTTCTTAGAAAAAATTTAGAATTCCTTGGAGAACAATCTAAGAATGTTCATGATAAGAAATGATAAATGTCAATAATGTCCTAAACTATTACTCCACATGACAGAATTCATCCATTCCAGGGGCTTTGTAACTATAGACATCACTTAAACTGCAGTTTAGTGTTCTTGTATTTTTGCAAACAAAAGTCTCCTTCCATTTTTCTTCAAATTCATTGGTCTCTATGCCTTTTTTTCCCTTTAAAAACTGTATGATGCAATCTTATTAAAGCAAAGAAATAAATACGGCAAAACTACAGCTTTCAATATTTGTTGGAAAATTTGCACCATGCTTTTCATTTTATCTTTCTTTTTTCAGTTTGTGAATTTTTCTTCAGAGCTAACTCATAGAAAAAGATCTATGGATTCTGTAATTCTGTGATAGACATGTAGAAGAGGAGTTATAAAATACGTTCTTACTAAATAAGCATGTAACCCCCATCCTCAGCAAGCCTGACGTATAGACTGTAAAATGATGAGTCTTCGTAACTAAAAAGGCAGCATGGGCTTACTTAAGAATTGGAAAATTAAATCTTGCTACTTAAAAAGAGGCTGAAATGCAAGGGTGGGAGAGTAGATCAAATATGATTCAACTTTTGTGCAGACCCTGGGTAAAGCTGAACCCTGAGTAAGATACAGGCTTCCAAGGTGATGTCATGGGTTTCCAAGCATCCTGCCTGCCCTCATCGACATACTTCAGTGTCTAAATTCCACCATCAAGTCTAATTGGGTCCTACTGAATTAGATTGAAGGGACCCAAATGAAAGAATCAGAAGACAGCTAAGGGAGTAGGGGCAGCGTAGGGGACTGAAAGAAGCCTTGGGTGTGTAGTAGTCCCATTCAGAGTGGGTCCGGATACGTCCCCACGGGGGTAGCTCGGACACCCAAGGACACTATGAAGGATGTCAGCTGCTTGATGAATGAGGGAGTGTCAATATCTGGGAGAAGGAGCTGGTGGAGGATAGGAAACACTTTTTCTGCTTTCAAAGTTTGCCTTGTTGTCTCTGCGAGACAACTTTGTGCCATCTCAGACCTCGCGGGCAGGAGCACCTCAGAATGGATAGACTTATGCTTTGTTCTCCTTGTTCATCAACTCTGGAAAAGGATTCTTGCAGAGTTCTTCTTCCTCTCAGGCCTGAGAAAAACCTGCTCCCTATATTTGGATGAGAAGGAAGAAGGAACAGTAGCTCAACATCTTACTTGAAATACGTTTTTAAAAAAATCTACCAGGTAACATTTTTCACCAATAACTTTCACTCTTTCTTTGTCCCAACGATGATATAGGTGATGGCCAGAAATACTAAAAGTCTGGTCTATGGGAATCTATTAAAATCATTTTAAAAAAATTCTATATTGCTTTACTTCATTTTCTTATATCTTTAGGTCTTCAGTCTTCAATGTGTTAAGCCATAATTATTCGGTCAGCTGCATATATATATATATATATATATTTTTTTACACACACATATACATATAGGTGTCACTACTATACAAATAAGGGCATAAAGGAGGGTCAGGATGATTATAGTAAGACTGACAAACAATCTCTTGTAAAATTTTTGTTCAAGCATCTAAATATAGAATTAAGAAAACAGTAATGCAATGAGAAATACTAGGGCTTAACTGAAAGGAAAAAAAAAATAGAATTCATGACCTTTCATGCCCTACCTCCACAGCGAGTATTCAGCTCATTTGGAGGGATATTCTCATTTGTAAGCGCCAAAGGCTTTCATCATTTCTGGGCATGGCATCCACTACAGGCAGACCAGGTGGTAGCAGCTGCACATGATGAAAGAAATCACACGGTTTCATTATGTAGAGTAATGACAGAAGAATGGGCAGTGCAAACCAGCTGGATCCATCTCTGCCACTTTGTCAGCATGTGTGAGCGCACACACACACACACACACACACACACACTCCAAAAACAGGACTCAGAAGCTCTGAATTTGTGGAGGCAGAAATTGAACCTGGTGCACACGGAAACGAAAAGCTAGGTCTGTTGTGATGAGCAGAGCAGGGGGTCTTGTTCAGAGTGAAGAGTAAAGCATTTTTATTAATTAGGTTTTTAAAAACCTAAATTATTATATGACTTCTTAGAGCCATGAATAGCCAATAAAATGAGAAACACAGATATACATATTTTTTTTTCTCTATAATAATAATGTTGGCAAACATACACAGCAGTTCTAGGGTCTATATTGTTCTGCATGGTTAACTTAAACTCACTTAATCCTCCTAACATTATGATGTAAGTATGTTCAGCATCTTCTTTTAGCGATAGGGAAACTGCAGCACAGAGAAGTTAGGTAATTGTCCAAGATCTTACCATTAACAATTAGCGGTGGATGTGTTGACGGGGGAGAGTGTTTTTTACTTATGTCCCTAAATAAAGGCATATACTCAAGCACCTGAAGGGTAACCGATGTACACCGCACAAGGATTTCGCTTAACCTCTAGCATCTTTCTTGTATTGTATTCCATCCACTTCAATGCCTATGTGTATGGCGTGACCCATTCTAATAGAGCACTATTGTATGGTGAAAAAGAGGCCTGGAGACTGGGCTGGCAGCACACTGGACGGTGCCTCGGAGAAAAGAGTTTCTACTGTCCGGAAGAAACCCCATGGCACTGGGAGGAAAGACGGAAGAGAACTGCAGGGTGTTATGACCTAAGAGAATGAAACGCCCACACATACCACATTGAATGGCTTACTTAGGAGTCATGTTCAAGTTTTTTTGTTATTTCCCGGCCATACCATGGAGGTTCCAATTCATACTCCCAAAACATACTCGAGTATGTTTGACACTTATTCTTCTGGAGGAAGGCTGTGAATCTGAAAGTGTTTTAGGTGAAGTATTCTTAGAGCCACTCTCTATGAAGTCAATATCCCAATTCTATTATAAGCAAAACCAACTATAACTCATTTTCTCTACCTGTTAGATCTCTTATTCTGAAGTTTTGATGGCCCTCCCCACCTTTTATCTGAAGATTCTGTAGTCTTTCGAGTTATACAACCCCTGCTAAGTACAAGAAGTAAGACTAGGTGTCAGGTGCTGTGTGCCTGTAAAATTAGTTTCATTATTTTGTATTTGATATCTTCACATACCAAGTCTTTAAATGCAGCAAATATATAGGCCTATAATTTGCCAAAGGCTGTGTAGTTCTTTAGTGAACGCAGAAGGAGGCACAACCAGTGCTGTTTCAGAAGAAAACCCAAAAGGTACAGATTATAACTTCTTGAGAAGGAAATGGGATGCCTGCGAAGGGCTGAGTCCCCATCAGTAAAATATTCCTGACCATACGTCAAGAAGGCCGCAGTAGGAATCCTCGCTGGGCTAGATGACCTCAAGTATTCCTCCTGTCCCAGCTTTGGCAATTATGTTCATGGAGAACCTAATTTTTAAAAAAATTCATAGACATCTAAGCTCTTGGAAATTTAATGAAACCATTTCAAGTCGTAAGAAATTGAAAGACAGAGCTCTTGGTTAATTTCATGAAGCATGTGACTTAGTTTTCTAAAACGCCATACATGTTGGTGAGCTTTCTGGGCCTCAGACCCTGGGTTGAGTGCGTACACGAGACTGTGGGCCCTGAAGGTCTCTGTGCACAAGGAATAGACACAAGTGGAGAGGAATGAAGGGAAATGGGGAAAAGAGGAATAATACGAGTGACGGTGAGCGTGATGCTAATGTAATCATAGCAACAATCATATCGGTTAATCCTGGTTGATCTAATTTTCACAGGAGGAACTGAATCGCACAGTTATGAGTTCTGAAATCAAGTGACAAGTGGCAGTGATGGTGTACCAGCTTCAGTGCTGTGACTCCTGATTTCAGGTTTGCCCACGTTGTCAGGCTGGCTCACCTGTGCAGTGGCTTGACTAGGAAGGGATGCTCGCTGCTGAATCCTGCCAGAAGCCTCATGAATTTAAAATATCACTGCTTCAAGCAATCTTAGTGCATTGTTCAGCTTCCCCTGATACTCACCTTTCCTTATATTAAATAAAAATAATATTAACGAAACTTAGAGGTCTATTAATATTATAAACTCAAATTCCTATGTTGATGAACTAGGAGAAAATGGAAAATGATAAAGTCGGTCTTAAAAAGACAGTGTAGAAACCAAATTTTGGTTTCGTTTTTGATCTGGACTTTATTAGATTTATGTTTCTCTATGTTTGCAATATAATCAATTTTAAAAAAATATTTGGTTATATCTCTCTATTCCAGGAAGCATGAAAAAAGGAAACCCTCCCACAATCCCACATTAGCCATAACCAAGGAGGCTATAGACTTACTGTTAATGTGTCTATTGGCTATTGGCCAAATGTTTTCTTTTCCGTCTTCAAAACAGAGTAGGAAACAGTTGAGGCCAGGATAAGAGCTATTACTCTAGGACAGTTATTCTTAACTGGGGATGATTTTGTCCCCCTCTCCCTCCTGAGGGACATTTGGCACTTTATGGGGGATATTTTTGATTATCACAACTGGGAGTGCTACTGGCTTCTACTGGGTAAAAGTCGGGGATACTGCTAAACATCCTGCATATACAGAACAGCCCCACAACATTTATTCAGTCCCAAATGTTGATTTTGCTGAGACTGAGAAACCCTGATCTAAGACCAGGTAAAATGCATGGCAGTTTGCATACTTGGGCAACCCCATTGGCAAAATAAATCTTTTCGTCCTCCAAACCTGGAGAATCTCAGCACAATGTTACCTAGAGCTTTTTATAGATGGAGAGGGAGCATCTTCTGTGCATTCTCCATTAAGTTTCATAAGGTCCCAGATTGGGTCACATGGAATGGGGAACTGCTTCTTAGATAATTATTTCTACCATCTTTCTCTATTTTTCTTCTTATACAAAGCAAACTGACGTTGGGAAATTTTTGCTTATCTGTCTTTTTACATCATTTTCATGGTTTGCTTTTAAGACCAAAGTTTTCCTTTTTATTGTTCTTTTACAAAAAGAAGAAAATGTGGAAGAAGTTTCAGAAGAACCTTTTTTAAATGTCTAATCTCTCTAAAAATAAGAAAAAACATTGGACACCTGTTTTGGGTTTTCTGAATTAACACAAAGAGGTTTCTGAATAATTACCAAATGACAACTTTAGTAACCAGTCTCAATATTTGTCAATTTTTAAAGTTTGCTATTTTTAAAAAATTCAATCAAGTTGCTTAAACAACTGGACTGAACCCAGGAAGTATGCTTAAAGCAAGAATTTAGAAACACAAACTAGTTTTAAGACCTAGAAAAAAAATGTTTGAAAAAGAATGCAGAAAGGTCACAGGTAACAACAACAACAAAAAATCATAATAAAAAAAATAATATGACTTGTTTATCAAGGTGAAAAGGTAATGAGTACATTACAGTTTCTTATAGTTTCTAAGACATCTGTCTATATCACTTAAGCTTTGGCAAAATCCCCAGACCCACGTAGAAGCCTGAGTCACCCATCTCTCATTCCTTTATGCTCTGTAAAAGGTGACCTGGGTGTATAATCTATGACTGACTGTGCTGAACGTGCTGAGAAATTTCAGAATAAAAAGCCAATGACATCAATCCTAGAGCGAGAAAGAAATGATTTCTTGGTTAAGCATTTGACCTTACCACACAAACTAGATTTTTCTGGTCTCCTATTCCTTCGAATGGCCTTAATTGAAAGATGTGTTGACTATTTCTTACCTTTGTGACTTAAGATTGTTTGCTATTTCTGTGTTTGGGTATGAACCAAAAAGAATCTGAAGGTTATTTCTCAAGCCGCAAGACAATGTTGGCCCGAGCTTCGAGTTTAAAATGATCATGATAGTTTTGCTGAGCTAATAAATAGTGGAGAATTTGAGGCGAAGTGAGTGCTAAAGAAAAGAAAAAAAAAAACAACCCACTAACCACAGTAACCGAATAGCGTCTATAATGGCCTATGGAAACAGAATACTGCTTCTCCCAAATGCCAAACGCAATGCCCACTCTGCATCAAGGGACAGCTTTTCACTAGGAGACTTTCCACAGTTGCTCCTTAGAGAAACACATAGAAAAATGTTAAGTGATTTTTAAATTTGATCAATTTATACTTGTTCCTTAAATATCAACTATAAATATTGAGTTTTCGATGTATTTCTGTTTGATATAAGAGTATTTGAGTATATTCATTAATTTTAAAGTAAACTTTTATTGTTGTCCTTCATATTACACACATTAAGAGCATTAAATCAAGCTAATTTTTCTTCCTAATATAAAATTTAAAAAATAGAACAATAAATAAGAAATATCCTCTTGATTCAGAATCCATCACTATTTGTACTGATGGGGACTTGTCTGATAACTTACTCTAGTTTTACACACACATGATATAAAGAGAGAACAGGTTGATAACACAACAAATATAATTTCATGGAAAATGTTAGCTCATTTACATGAATAAACTTGTATAGATTGTAGGTATATTTACTTAAAACTCTTCGACAGATCTGTTCATTAATGCAAAAATTCTAACTGACCGGGAAATTCCATTTAAAATTATTCTATTTAAATAATAGATAAAATGTATTGGGCACTCCTTAGCTACTCAGTATTCTGAACACATTATTTTATTTAAGCCTCACATTAACTCTAAGAAGTAGGAACTAACATTATCTTCATTAAACAGATGCAGAAAATAAAGCAAAGAAGTTAGGAAACTTGCCCAAGGTCAGGTGGTAGGAGGTAAAGTCTGAGTTTAAAGCTGAGTGTGCCTGACTTGGAGCCAAAAGCCTGAAACAGAGCACCATAAACTTTTCATTAGTCTAGGTATTACTTTATGGACTACAGCAATAAAAGCACATTGTTTAAAGTAGTCTATAGTTAAGAATTAATCACAAATTCAAACTGACCGTTCTTATTAGTTCCAATTACTAAGCTTTTAACATATGTTAACTAATAGTCTTTTCCCCTCAAACCTCAAAGTATTTTTTACAATAACATTTTATTCATGTTCAGTTAAAAAACCCATAAGACTTACTATAATTTTCCATTGAACACAGACATTAATATTGTAAGCTAAATTTAGCAATGTATATCAAGAGCCTTAAAATATTTATACCCTCTTAGAAATTCCATTTCTGGAGAATTTATGCTCAAGAAATTGTTAAAATGCATATAAATATTTTATTACAAACATATTTATGTATATATATTTATAAAATCAAAATATGGAAGTAATAAAAATATATCAGGGAATGGTTAAATAAATAATGGCATTATCATTTCAGGTGGTGTTTATTCAGAGTATATTATACATTGGAAAAATACTCATGTTATACATTTATTTTGCTTAGAGTATGAAGCAGAAAAGCAAGGTATAGAAATATAGAGCAAGTATTTAGTCACAAATATGTAAAATAAACTTCCCAGAATGACAAAATTGGAAGACACCAAAACATGTTTAAAATGCCTTTATATTTTACTTCTATTTTTCTTATTTTCTAATATAAAATAATTTGCACATACTAATTTTAGAATGAAAAAATACATTTTAGTTTTCTTCTTAAAAAGGTATAGGCCAGCAAGATGGCAGAATAGGAGGGCCCCCACTCACATCTCCCTATAGCAACAATACTTTGGCAACCATCCCTGGACAAAAGCGCCTTTGTGGGAGCTTTGGATCCGGGTAGGAAGTTGCAAAACCCCATGGAGCCCAAAGACCAAGGAGGCCCACTTTAAGAAGGCAGGCCCACACCCACATGGCAAACTCACTGGCACGGTCCTGGCTACAGACCCAGAAATGGCCCTTTGCCCTGTGGACTCGCTATAGCCACCAGCACCATCTGCCAGCACCATGGACAGGAGTCATACCTGTCCATGTGGTAATAGGCCTGCCACTCAGTCTTGGATGTAGACCCTGAAGTGGCCTGTGACCCAGCTCCAGTCCTTCTCAGTTACAGTCCAAGAGCCACAGGAGGCATGCCCATTGGTGCCACTGGAGGAAGGCCCACCCGCCTTGGTCTGATTGTAGAGTCCAAAGTGGTGGTCCTGTAACTTGGCTCTGGCCCCTCTTAGCCACAGTCAGTCTTGCCTGCCCAGTGACACCATAGGAGACATAGTCTTCCACGCCCTCAAAGGCAGGCTTGCTGACCTGGGTTTGATTTTAGGCCCTCAAGCAGCCCTGTGACTGTGACCTGGCTCCAGCCCTGTATATCCACAGTCCTGCTCACCCAAGAACCCAGCAGGAGGCACTCCTATCCATGTCCCCAAAGGCAGGCCTGCAGACATTTGTTCTGGCTGTGGACCGTGAGGCAGCCCCGTATCTCAGTATCAGTCTTTCTCAGCCATTGCCTGGGACTGGCCCTGCCTACCCAGAGACCCACCCTGACAGGAGCCCTTCCAGGGGCATGGTAGAAGCCACATCTGTCTGCTGTGTACCTAGTAATGGTCTCGCTACCTACAGATCCAACTGCAGATCCTGAAGTGGACTCTTGTCCCAGCATTAGCCCTACTAACCAAAGTCCTGGAGGCAATCCCTTCTACCCAGGGACCAGACAAAATCCATGCCCACCTGAGCCCCTGGTAAAAAGCACACAAACTCCGTGAATCCTACTGAAAGCTGAATGCTTTTCCTCTAAGATTACAAATGAGACAAAGGTGCCCATTCTCACCACTTCTATTCAGCATAGTACTGGAAGTCTTAGCCAGAGTAATTAGTCAAGAAAAAGAAATAAATGGCATCCAAATCAGAAAGGAAAAAGTAAAATTATTTGTTTGCAGATGGGACCATCTTATATAGGAAGCCCTAAAGATTCCACCAAAAAACTGTTAGAACAAAGAGGTAAATTCTGTAAAGTTGCAGAATTTACAAAATCAACATGCAAAAATTAGTTGCTTTTCTATACATTAGTTATGAACTATTGGAAAAAGAACTGAATAAAGCAATCCCATAAACAAAAACATCAAAAATAATAAAATACTTAAGAATGAATTTAACCGGGAAGTGAAAGATCTCTACACTGAAAATGATAAGACACTGATGAAAGAAATGGAAGAAGACACAAATAAATGGAAAGACATCCTGAATTAACAGTGTTAAAATGTCCATACTATGCAAAGTGACCTACAGATTCAATGCAACTCCTATCAAAAGTCCAATAGTATTTATTCACAGAAATAGAAAAAAACAATTCTAAAACTCATATAAAACCACGTAAGACCCCAAATAGCCAAAGCATCCTTGAAGAAGAAGAACAATGTTGGAGTCAACACATTTCTTGATTTCAAACTATGTTACGAAGCTATAGCAACCAAACAGTATGGTACTAGCATTAAGACAGACACATATACAAATGAAACAGAATAGAGAACCTAGAGATAAATTTGTGTATATATGATGAAGTAATCTATGGCAAAACTACCAAGAGTATGCAATAGGAAAAAAATAATCTCTTCAATAAATGGTATTGGGAAAACTGGATATCTTGCATGCAAAGGAATGAAATTGGACCCTTATCTTACAACATAAACAAAGTTAGCTTGAAATGGATTAAAGACTAAAACATAAGACCTTAACACATAAAACACCTTAAAAACAGGGAGAAAGCTCCCTGACATTGGTCTTGGAAATACTTTTTTCAATGTGACACCAAAAGCACAGGCAACAAAAGCAACAAAACAAAACAAAACAACCCCCCCCCAATCAAAAAAGCATACAAGTAGGACTACATCAAATTAAAAAGCACTACATAGCAAAAAAGAAAAAAATTAACAAAATTAAAAAGCCACCTATGGAATGGGAGAAAATATTTGCAAATCATATATTAGATAGGGGGCTAATATCCAAAATATATAAGGAACTCATACAACTCAATAGCAAAAAGCAAATAACTCTAGTTTTTAAAAATGAGCGAAGTTCTTGAATAGACATGTTTCCAAAGAAGGCATACAAATATCCAACAGGTACATAAAAAGATGCTCAGCATTGCTAATCATCAAAGAAATGCAAATCAAAACTACAATAAGATATTGCTTGTTAGGATGATTGCTTTCAAAAAGATAAGAGATAACAAATTTTGTCAAGGATGTGAAGAAAACCAAACTCTTGTACACAGTTAGCAGGATGTAAATTGGTACAGTCTCTATGGAAAACAGTAAGGAGTTTCCTCAAAACATTAAAAATAGAACTACCATATGATCTAGCAATAAAATTTCTGGTGTTATAAGTGTCCATCGACAGATGAATGAACAAAGAAAATGTTATATATATAATTCCATATAAATCCAAAAAAATATATGGAAATCTGCTATTTGTGGCAACATGATTGAACCTGGAAGATAGTGAGCTAAATGAAATAAGACAGACATGGAAAGACAAATACTGTATGATCTCACTTATATGTGGAATCTAAAAAAGTCAGATTCACAAGAGCGGAAAATAGAATGATAGTTTCCAAGGGCTGTGGGGTTAGGGATAGAAAAAGGTACAAACTTTTAGTTATAAAATAAATAAGTTCTGGGGATCTAATATACAACATGGTGACTATAGTTAATAATATTACATTGTATATTTGAAATTTGCTAAAAGAGTAGATATTACGAGTCTCACCACACAGACAAAGATAACTATGTGATGCATATTGGATGTGTTAATTAGCATGATTGCGGTAATTATTTCACAATGTATAGCTATGTCAATTTATCATATTATATACCTTAAATACGTACAGTTTTATGTGTCAGTTATACTGCAATAAAACGGGAACAAAAACAAAAAATTAAGTTATAAACAGAATTGCTAAAACTTATTAAATTTGACTGTAAGTCAGTTTCAACATTCCATGAATCCTACAGGTAACAGTTGTGGTAGTGAGTGTAGTTAGAGACACCTAGATAGAAAACACAAAGAACTCAATTGCTTCAAGGACAAATCACAGGACTATTAATGTGGGTGCTACGATAGATTCCCATTGAACTAGATGTTAGAGAGAGCTCCTTAGAAATAATCAGGTGCCCAATAAGCCTGTACTTTCATATGGCTTGACACATCACACCCCAACTTTGCTTCCTGGTTTACAGGGGTATCCTACATGCTGGCAGTGTCTTAAAAAATTGCCTTTGGAAGCCACGAAAGGGAATTGCCACAGTGAGATAGCTTTCATCTCTCTTGCTATTCAGAAGGCTGATCTTGTTCATAGCTGGAGGGAAAGGAGAAAGTATGAATGGAGGTGAGTGGGAATATGTTCCTTGTGTCTCAGGACAATATAGTTTCACATCAGCTTGAAGGATAGCACAAATTGCAAAGGCAAGGCCTTTCAGAGGCTGAAAAAAACCTTAGGCATGTCCAGTTAAGTTCTTAGTGCATATCTTTAAAAAGAAAATTAATACCAATGGATAGAAAATAACGTTACATTTTAAATATTCAGTCCTTTCAAGTGTATCTTGAAGACCATATAAAATCTTTTACTTTGAGAAAACATTAAAAGTATAAATTTAAATATTTTATAATAATGCAATTTAAAAAAACTTTTATAAACACGTACTAAAAAGGTTTCTCTGATCAAAAAAGTTTTAAAAACACTGCATTTTACCACAGCCTTCTTGAAATTGACAGTACACAGTGGCATGTTAAAGGCTTCTAGAAGTCCTACAAGCACAGACACGTGTTTAACTTTGCTTATCTCATTGTTCCTCAAACCCAGTGAATCACAACATCATCTTTTTCAAATATATAGAAAAGTGAATCAAAACACACTTTGGGAACACACTTTGCTCTAGATAGATTAGTGTCCAATCTCTTCTTTCTCAGTCTCTTCTCCCATGTGAGACAACTCTAGACTTCAAGCCATAGCTCCCCAACCTCTTTCTCAAGCTCCCCCAACCTCAACTCTAAAATACAACCCAGAACTTGGCAACAACTGGATCCGTTGCTAGGATATTGCAGTGGGTGCTGTACATCAGCTCTGATCTGAAGAGAATCCATGTACAGCTAAGAGAATAAACAGCTTAGTTCTCATTCCAGTTGGTTCTTAGTCTCCCCATAACACCAGCCAAAGTTACTGTTGGCTAAGTGAGGTCCCTGTTTTTTTTTCTTTTTAAGTGGATTTCTTTCCATTAGAAACAGCACTGGCTGAGGCACCAATTAATTTTGCATAAACTGCCACAGTACCATTAGATGCTAATCCGTTCATTCATAACCACAAGGTATTGTGTTAGGGTCATGTACATGACTTGTGCCTCCAGCCCTGTGGATTTATTTCGTGCTTAGCTGCTAGTTCCTGCAGCTGTGTCCTTTCAATGACTGCTTTATGGTGGCCAAGAGAGTCGAGGTCGGCTGCCAGGACTCTGAGATCTGGAGGACCACATGGACACATTATTCTTTTGCTCTGAAGCTATCCAATTCCTGTTCCGGTCAGTTGGGGAGATAGTGGGAGGATATATCTGAAGCAGCCCACCACTTACTGTTGATGATATCATTCACACCTGATACTATTGCAAAAGAACAGGCTTAAATGTCCCCACGGTACATTCTTTAGTGGAAGGTTAATTAGTAACGAAAGGGTAATAATATAAAACATAATTCTCAATGTAGCTCCTAGCTTTATTTGTAGGAACTACTATGGAGCCATTATTTTCTTCACTCTAAAACTACACATAGGATTCAGGCTGCTTCAAACAAGAGGCCAGGCAAGAGGGCTTACTATGCTAATTGAATACTAATAAGGCCTTTGCTTAAGTTGTTTTGTGTTACAATTATTTGCAACTAGATTTCTTCTGTATTTATGCAGAAGGAAAAAAATACCTCAAGTGTAGCAAGATTTTTACATAGCCTGAATATTTGGAAGAAAGGATCTTGCCACTTTTTCTTGTGTACTTGTAACATTTGTAAAGGGTTTTGTTCAGCACTATGGAAAAGCAAAATACCATCATCATTATGACTGGCCTTTGTCCACAGTGGATCTCATCCAGACTAACCAGTGACTCTGTGACTAACAATCTGAGTCACTAAGTTTCATATGTTTATGTATTTCAACAGAGTTCTCAGGCTGAGAGTCTTTTTATTTCATATTTCAGGACTCAGAATAAAATGTCCTTTTGTATGTCAAATCTAGTGTCACTGAGTGACTGGTTCTGAGCAATTCAGGGCATCGATTAAATCGTGCCCTCAATAACAGAGTAATGTTGGCAAAAGTTGAAGAATTAGTATGTACTGTCAGGACAAAAGTCTTTAGCCTGGTGGAGAATTCAGGTAAATATTCATATTTGCATTTTCATCATGGTAGTGGCACAAGATCATTTCAGAATTTAAAATGTGGGAAGCCTACAATTAAAACGGGATAAGGAGGATGACAGAAAAATGAACTATATTTACTGGTTATTAAGTTTGTAAGAATGTATATCTTTATTCTTATAGTTTCTTCAAAGAAATATCGACAAATGGCTGAGTTAAAAAAAAATCCTTTTTTATGGAAAATTCCATTCTTTTAATACTTCTCTCATTTTACTGTATCTATTCTCATACCAGTCCCAACTTGTCGCTAGATTATAACTGTCCCTGATTGATCGCCCTACACCCATCTTTAAGAGTCAATTACCCT
Organism: Pteropus medius; assembly: GCF_902729225.1. NCBI lineage: Eukaryota > Metazoa > Chordata > Mammalia > Chiroptera > Pteropodidae > Pteropus > Pteropus medius. The sequence goes on along the minus strand of NW_024347790.1, from coordinate 9,245,700 downwards.
GTCATTTTCACATCGATGACTTTACAAACACTTGGTCACACATTTTCGCGGCATCTCAGATTAATAACACCTTACAGTTTTAGAGCAGTTTTGAAAGGGTTCTCTTGCACGTTGTCTCATGTTAACCTCATTATCACATGCAGTCGAGCAGAAATGTATGGCTCCTCTTACAGATGAGAAAACTGAGGCACATTACATTGATTTAATTGGCTAAGGTCACATGGATTGTTACTAGAAAAATTGGAATCTTAACCCAAAGCTATTCTACTAGACGTGTTAACAGATATTTGAGATTTAAAAAGAATTTCGTCTCTAAGTCCTCACAATGCAAGATTAAGAACAAAGCCTGGACAGATGAGTTGTTATTTTTGGCTATTAGTCCTTGCAAATACTATTTATAATACCAAATATTATATTGGATTAAATTAATGATGTCCGAAGTATAGAGATGTAATTAAAATGTTAGCAAAATATAAAGATAATAAAATTAATGCAATTTTAAAAAATGACGTATTCGCCATTCTGTACTTTTTGTAGCATGTCCTATATAGGTCTCCACATAGGCTATTCTTGAGTGTGCATTTATAAGATTCTTGCTGTTTTCCAAGCAAGTTATATATTTTTTTCTTTGTGAACCTATTGGGTTTTACATCTAATGGCCTTTCCGAGAAAAGAAGATTTATCTACCATCTCCCTTCCATCTTCCACAGTGCCTGGGCAAGGCACACAGTTGCTTATTTGACATCTGAATAGCAGCTACATCTATAACTTATTTTGAAGTCCCATGCCCCTGATCTGGCTAATCACTCACACTAGCCTCTTATGGGTAAGTTTGATTTTGCAGCAATAAGATGGTCAAGTGGGACATCTGGAGGCATGAATCATCAACCACCTGCATCACACTCACCTGAGTGTCTTCCCAGTGCAGGTTCTTGAGTCCCACTACACAGCTACTCCACCAAAGTGAGCAGGGTAGAGCTCCCCAGAGATTCTTCTGAACCCTAAAGTTGTATCATCACCAGAGTGATACAACACTTTTCAGTTCTTGGAAGTTTTAGTGACATTGGGTATGAGTGAACCTGGTTCCTGGGCTTGGTCTTTGACAATAAAAATAGAAGACGGTCCTTCACCTTTGGGAAAAGAGGTGAGAGGCAGACTGTAAAATGGCCCCAAACAAGGACCTCTGACAACACTGAGCGAAAATGTTTACCTGTGAGCTAGGAAATAGCTTGTAGGATGGAGTACCCCATCTGAGCGATCCACGGAGCTGTCTTGCGTCCACTGAGCTGGCATTTAGAAAAGACTAAGACCAAACGATGTCAAGCAGAGCCAGAGACCGAGGCTGGAGGACTAATATTTTTCCAATCTAGAGAGACATTAACTTATCGATAACAATTTGTCCCTCAACCCAGGCGAAAAATCAACATTCCTTTTCCTGCCCTGTGTCAGAGCCCGAAGACGAACAAAACCATCTTTTGGGGAGGCCTGAGTCTGACAGCTGTGTGCAGCGCAGGGCTTCAAACCCAGAGCAGGGCTGCAAAGGGTGTGGCAGGGTAGCGGAGGAATGAATACAGACATAAAGGGAAGGCAGGGCCCTGGATGAACCGACAAAGGCCCCGGACATTCAGCTGGGGAAGGCTGGGATTAAGGGTTGAATGAACAAAAGATTCAAAAAAGGATGTCTAATCTGAGGAGAGTGATTGCTTTAAACTGCAACTCGAAACAATGAAATCCCACCATATGTTCTTACAAAAAGTGGTAAAGCAGATAATTTGTAAAAATCGCTTCCTTTCCTTTTTTCCCCTCTTGCCAATGCAGTTAAGGAAAGGCCCTCTTTCAAAGCCCAGCTCCTATAACCGCGGTCCCGTCTGAGGTAAAAGCCATCGCGTGGCTTTCAAACTCCGGGTTTGGCAGTTCGAGGATTTAAAAAACACAGCCGGAGTTTTCGTGCACAGTCCTGCTTCGAGAAGCGCAGGCTCCTGCACAGATTCACTTGGGTATCGATACAGAGTGCATACAAATTAGCAGGAAGAATTTAACGACATCGTTTGCCTGCAAGCTGGGACGACAGACTTAGGGAGGCAGGGGACCAGGGAACGCTTTCTCTTCCCTCACGCATCGAGCCGCGGGCAGCTTCGTTCTCCCGAGTCGCAGCTGGACGCGGAGCAGGCGTGGTCCGGGGCTGGAAGGCGGGCGGCGGCGAGGGACGCGCCCGGGGCCTGCGCTCAGGTGGAGCGGGCGCTGCTCCGCAGCTGCTCCCCACGTCCC